>NW_024081299.1:696579-710563 GCF_003009895.1 Hyaena hyaena | reverse complement strand
GTAAAAAAAAAAAAAAAAAATTAAAAATATCATATTCTAAAAAAAAAAATAAAATAAAATAAAAGATTTCACATTAAAAAAAAAAAATTCCTAAAATGGGATCATAACAACAAAACGAAAACATTGCATTCTGTAGAGTTAAGATATAAGCATAGATTTTTAAGCTATATTTAACTATGTAAAAAAAAAAAAAAAAAAAAAAAGAGAAGACATAACTATGTGAATTATTTAGTCATAGTAAACCAGAAGAATTCCTTTTTGTTATTTTAAATTTAGTAGTCAATTTGTATTGTCTATATAGTTTGATTGTTGTGAGTTATAATAACAACAATTAGAAATTAGAAATCCAAGTCAGAATATTCAACAAGAATATTTGCTACAGTCAAATTATAAAAGCTATTTATTGATAGCTATTATTGATTTGGTTTATTTTACCAAACAACAGTTTGGTAACTGTTGTCACCAAACAACTTACTTGTTTAATGTAGTCCTATTATATCTGATTATAGTATACTATTATAAGGAAAAGTCACTCTGAATGATTAAGTTGGGAAACACTATATAAATTAAATCCAGTTTCCATAGTGATATAAAGATTGTTTATATTATAAGAAACTATATAGAAAGATGGCACAGTCCATAATTTTTTAAAAAACTGTGTTAATAAGGGAAATGTCTGTTAATCAAGTTGTGATATAAGAAGTACTAGCTTCCATCTTTGAGATAAATCATTTGTAATTAGATGAGGGACTTACATTACATAGGATTTTGTCTAATGTTTAAGATCTGTTTTCTGTTTCTGAAGGAGTATGAAGATGGAAGTCTCAGTACATATTTCTGAACTACTTTCTCTCCCAACTCCTTGACAGAGTAATTCAGCCATAAAAATTACCTTAGCTAATTGCTTTTAGCCTACAAAAAAAAAATCTTCCATATGTCTTTCATTTCTCATCAGTTCTCCACTGCCCAACAGACTCTGACGACCTGATCTTCACAGATATTGAGGGCTCTCATAGCAACTAATGTGAGCAGAAAAAGAAATATCCCAACCTTCACATTTCCTATATGACATAGAAAAGACAGTGCTAAATCAATGCAGCCATGCTAAACAAATACAAGTTAAGAAAACTTTAACCAAAGTAAATGTGAGCCCCTGAGGATATGCAATTATAGTAATTTGTAAGATAGTATCAGAGGGGCCCAATGGTCAGTTAGGCAGATAGGCAGCTCACAGTCAGGGGTAAATGTTGAAGCTGAGGCTCAGAACTCTGTGGGTATGCAGAAGACTAGGGCTATTTTCCAAAGGGCATTAGATGTTGTCATGGACAAAAGGGCAGCAGATTTACTTAAGAGTTCTCTAACTAGTTTATGGGGCGCCTGGGTGGCTTAGTCGGTTAAGCGTCCGACTTTCGCTTAGGTCATGATCTCGCGGTTCGTGGGTTCGGGCCCCGCGTCGGGCTCTGTGCTGACTGCCAGCTCGGAGCCTGGAGCCTGCTTCAGTCTGTGANGTCGGGCTCTGTGCTGACTGCCAGCTCGGAGCCTGGAGCCTGCTTCAGTCTGTGACTCCCTCTCTCTCTGACCCTCCCCTGCTCACGCTGTCTCTCTCTCTCTCTCTCTCCTAGAAATAAGTAAAACATTTAAAAAAAAAAAAAAAGAGTTCTCTAACTAGTTTAGAATAAGGCAAATGGAGCTGAAAGACCTGAGCCCGGCTGAGACTGACTGGCTGGGACTGACGCTGCCTGGGACTAACTCTGGCAGGAAGAAACAGAGCTCCAGGAAACACAGTAGATAGAAAGGGGACAGCCAACAGTACTGGCTGAATTATTTAAAACCAGGCACACTATTGTTGTCCCCAAAACGGAGGATATGAGGCTAGGTGAGACCATAGTTAATCTTAAATAAATATTAAATACTGTACTTTGTTTATATGGTTTAAAATAAAATCCAATAGGCCTATTGGGTAATTTCCTTAACTTCTGTGTGTCAGTTACCACTTTGTGAAATGGTCATAATATCATGAACTAGCTTATAAGGTTGTTGTGATATAATCAACTCAAAAATCTGTTAATGTATATAAATTGCCTAGGATAGTACCTGGCACAGGGTGGTTATTATGCAGTCTACGCTATTATTATTATCATTGCTTTAAGAAATTTTATGAATCTTATTTTGTAACAGGCACTGTAGGAGACATTCTCAGCTCTTCATAACATCCACCTCTTCTCCCCCTGAAAAAAATATAAATATTAAATTTTGCATATAATATCATAATCCAGTGTAATTAGTCTTGAGATAGAAAAATAAAAATTTTTATTTTTTATCAAAAATCACCAAATGTGTGATGTCCCTATGTAATAGCAAAAGTAAGACTGTTGCTGAAATTCTCAAAGTTTTCTAAAAAGTTGACCTTTGGTTCTCTCTCATCCCTATTACTATGCTCTTTAGTTTCTGATAGTATTAACATCTTCCAGGAGTGATAGTCTGTGGTCTACATGAGCTCCTTACGTAGAGATAAAGGAAATAATTTAATTAACTAATTAACATTAAGTGATTTATAACTTTAGTTTGGCCTTATGGTACAATATAAGTGAGGAATTTTCAACTACCAGAGATATCCAATAGCATGAAAGGATATTTTACAATGTATTATGCTGACTATTCCTAGTGTTCTTATAAAGCAGGAACATACTTTTTCTTTTCTTAATCAGTGTTCAGCAGTTATTGATAAATGATCAATAAACATGCTGTATAATTGTACCTTTGCCTTGATATATATCAATAATAGATACGGATCTTTACAAAAACCAGGCATAGGCACGTTTAAGTTAGTCATAATTTCTTATCTGAAGAAGTCAGAGTACGCAACAAAGAATCATTTTATCCAGTGGAAGTATAAACATTGTGGTCTCTAAAATTCCCAAGAGCATTGCCAGGAAGTGCACAGTTGTCTATGATAACATTGAGTGAAGTTGGCTCACATCAGGCACTCTGGATCATTAACTTTTTCTTCCAAGTGCAGGTTTATATATGAGGTTCAACTGTCTAGCTTTGCACCTTGACTAGAGACATGCTGTAGACGATCTCACCTGTACCAGACATACCTCATAGAAGACTCAGGGCTGACTCTCCTTCTAATCCAATATTCAGCTTCATACTTCTTATATATCTCAAGGAAAATATATCTCCTAACTCAATTTTGAAAACTAGAACAAGGGCCAGTTATCCAGATATTTCTGAGAATCATTCTCCTAAGTCCTTAGAATAGCTGGTTTATCCTACCCTGTGGTTGTAGATAAAGGGAAAAATATATGAAATTATTATTTTGTTATGTTGAACATTTTTCCAGGGAAATTAATAATAATTTAATTAATGATGCTGATAGTAAGCTTAGCATCAACTTACTCTACTGTACAGTATTAAAAAAAGAACCTGTATTATTTTATGTTATCACTAAAACACTAATCTGAGCTTGGAAATTGAGGCTTAAGAGATTAAAATGTGAACTAATATAAGGAGTGGAGCTGTAATCATCTCTGGACTTTTTAACTCTAAGGCTGGACACTATACCACATCTAAAATTGGATCTTGGGTCCTTTGGGGCAATATTGCCAGTTACTCCCATCATGTTCCCTATACTCTTATCATGCTACTGACTATTTCCCGAGGAAACAGGAAATCATATAGGTGATACTACTAGTCCTGTGAATCTAGGAGACTCTTGGGAAACTAGTAAAATTCATAACCACTTACCCAAGGCAACCTGAGAATCCCACCTTGTGCTGTGTGATGCAGAGAGCAGGAGAATCAAAGTGATTGTGGCATGACTTTGAATCATACCCTCTGCTTTAGAGGGCGTTTCAATATCACCTTTCAGAATTTTACTGTCAGTGCTCTTTTTAATGTTTACAGGTAGAGTTTCATGGAAGCAAAAATGGACCTTTATTAAAAAGAAAAGCACTATTAAAGCATAGACTTTGAATACTTTTACAGGAAATGTAGAAAGATGGTCTTCTTAAAACAAGAAAGGCAAATGCAGAAACACAGTATATAAAACGTTTTGTATATATTTATACAAAAATAAATATATATTTTGGGGTTCTATTTTACAGATAGAAAAAAAAGTACTTGAGTGCCCCCATCACAGGATCATCCCATACAAGATATATCAATCTCCATCTCTGTTTCTGCACTTTAAATATTTTGTTGACAAGAATATATAAGATATTAGCACCAAATAAACACCTGTTAACAGTCTGTCCACCAATAATGCAGTCTATATCGGTTCCACTGATTTCTCCCAAAGCAGATTTTTAAAAGGTCATTTTGCAAATAATGTCTTAAATATTAATATTAGAGAAAACCTCTATTGCGCAGTAATCATTTGAATTGATTAAACATTTAATTACATATTCTAGACTTCTTTCAAAGTATTATACAGTGAAACTACATTTGCCAATGTATTCTAATCCTTCATTCTGTTTCCAGGTTAGTGGTCACTGTTCTTATCTTTTTACTGATAACAATAATGGGCCACAGCATATATTTCCTGGCCATGTACTATTAGCAATCACTTAGGATAGCAGCCGCTTCAGTTGAGTAAGTAAGACACAGCAGGATTTGGAAAGAGTAGCCAATAATCAGTATGTTTATTGGATCTGCCAGCAGGTAGATTATTTAAAAACTTGAACCTGCTGAGATTTTGTTCTCTGAAGAGTCTGTTTGCTTTTTGTTGTTGCTTTTGCTATACTTTCTGTAGTAGTGACTTTCACATTAGCATATGCTATCAAGAAATTCTGACACCTAGATCAGAGGAAGTTAACTGCTCACCAGTAGGGGTCATTGTAGTGAGCTTGCACCTAACACTGGAAAAATCAAGATTGACACTTAATTATGTGGTTGCAGAATACCAGTTTTTTTAAGAGTATATTTTCAGTATTTGGACTTCTGCACATTTACTTATTGTATCAGAGTTGGTCGACTTAAGACAAAACATCTTTAAATACAACAAAGGGATAAATGAAGTAGATACTAGAAAATAATGGAGAAAAAGAATAATTAACTAAAAGCTTTTTGTCTCTCATAAAATGTCTTAAGCAACATTGCGTCTGGTTGCAAAATAGCATTTTGTAATTATGATAGCCAGTAGCTACACATTATTGTGGCTACATTATTATTGCACATTTCAGGCACTGTGCAAGTATGTCACATGCATTATTTCAAATCCGCTTAAGAATCTAATAAGGTAACAACACTTTCTGTATTTTAGATATAGGAAAAATGAATCTACTTAAGTAGTTACATAGCTACTTGCATCCAGCCAGTTCTTAGAAATATGGTGGCTCAGAAAATTAAGAAGTCCTAAATGATTCACTATAGAGTCATGGTATTGCTGCCTTCTTCTGGAACTAAACACTATAACAATACTTTTTCATAGCAATATAAGATGGTTTTATGAAACAGAATATTCAACTACACCTGAATTAAACTGTAAGGAATCTGTTGGCTCTATACCTAGAAAACCCAGAAGCAAGGTTTGACCTAGAAGATTAATACAATAATCAAAGAGCCTATTTCTTTTTAACTCTCCATGGTAGCACACACAATTTTGTCTTTGTCCAGGGCTGCTACTGCAACCATAAGATAGATGCCAGAAAGAACTCAGGTGCAGAGGCTTCCTCTAAATGTCCAGTGGTGATGAAGGAGAACCTTGATAAAACCCTCAGAGAGAGGTTTTAAGCTTCACACTAATTGGGACTTTTTAAATAGACCTGTAAACCAGTGCCAGGCACTAATTGCTAAGACATCTCTACATGTCTTTCTGTCATAGAGAATGGAACTTAATAGCTACACCTTGGATAAGGAATCTAACCTGCAATGGGAAAATCTTGGGGTTTTCGGGGAACTCCTAAAATGCCAATGAGACTTAATAGTGTAATAAAATGTTGACAAATGATCCCTTCTTTTTCCTGTTGTATTGGCTTATAAACAATGGGGTTTTGAAACCTCATTAGTGCTCACCACAAGTGTAGTCACCATCCTTCACCATATAGTGTTATTACAATACTTCTGACTACATTTCCTGTACATTTCATCTCCAAGATATATGTATTTTATAACTGGAACTTTGTACCTCTTCATTCCTTTTATCTGTTTTGCCTGTTCCCCACCCACCTGCCCTCTGGCAACTATGTTCTCTATATTTAAGAGTCTGTTTGGTTTTTGTTTGTTCATTTGTTTTTAGATTTCTTTTTTAGAGTCCATATATAAATGGAATCATATGGTATTTATCCATTCTCTGTCTGACTTAATTTCACTTAGCATAATATTCTCTAGGTCATTCATGTTGTTACAAATGGCAGGATTTCATTCCTTTTAGTGGTTGAGTAACATTCCATTGAATATATATCACATCTCTTTTATCCATTCAATTATTGATGTACACATGAGGTGTTTCTGTATCTTGGCTATTACAAATAATACCATAATAAACATAAGGGTACATATATCTTTTTGAGCTTTTAAGTATCACTGAAATGCATGTCTTCCCTATAAGAACAATGAGAAGTCACTGAACTGCTTTATGTATTGGAGTGATTTGTTCTTATTTGCTCACATAAAAGATTGCTCTGGATAGAAAAAAAAATATCAAAGGAGTAAGCATGAATGTTGTTAGGCTAGAGAAGAAATGATGGTAACTTGGGCTAGGAGCGACTATGAAAAGTATTTAAGCTTGTGAGATTTTTAATAGGTTAAATCAGCAGACTTTTGCAGTGGTTAGATATCTGGAATAAGGGAGAGGCAGATGTCATTGATAATTCCTAGGTTTCCAGCTTTCTCAACCTGATGGTTTTGTAAAAAAAAAAAAATTGTACATTTGACATTCTAAAAAAATTGACATTGTAAAAAAAAATGCCAAACCTGCCATAAGGAAATTAGTGATAACAGATTAGGTGTGTAGATAAAGATTACAAATTCAGTTTTGCCTTTGTTGTGTAAAAGGACCTTTGAAATATCCAGAATTTATTTTAGTTAGGTAATGTGATATATATATCTGGAGCGAAAAGGTAGTTCTGATCAGAACTATCATTTTCTGGGAAACTAATTTAATATATTAATATAAGTCATATATATGAATGGAATTGTTTAGGAGTAAAGTCTCACTTGTGGCAAATTGAAATTGTGGGACCCAGATTTGGTAAAATATAATATTTTGTATGGATTGTAAAGGATGAAAGGTAAGAGTAAAATCTGGAGAATTTTAAAAATAAAATCTAAACAGAGTTTTTGAAGAAAGGAAGGAGTGCACAGCAATAATCTAGGGATGCCTCCCCACAAATAAAAAATATTGGATTTAATGTCAAGGAAATTACATGTGATTTTGGTGAAAATTTCATCAAAAGAAGTAGGGTCCAGAAGACAAGTTGGTATTGTAGCAGGAGATTTAAAAAAAGAAAAAGAAAACAGTCAAGTGTAATATGTATATAAATTTTGGGGGACTTAAAAAATTTTTTTAATTTTTTTTTTTTTTTTTTTTTTTACTTTAATAGTATATACTTGAGTTGATTTAAAAGTCATCGTGAATGAAGCAATTGTGAAAGAGACATGGGAAATCAAAGGTAATAGTAGATAATAGGTATTATAATAAAAAAGCAGATGAGATGGGATCCGAAGTAAGGGAGCATAGATTTCATTGTAACAATGGAGGGAGGAGAGAAAGTGAATGGATGACACTAATAATCATAATATAACTAATAACACAGGCTACCATTTAAGAATGTATAGATGAAAAACACTGAGGCACAAAAAAGTTTTATCTTTCCCAGAGTCATTTTTTAAAAGTGAGTGGGAGAAATTGAAATTTAGATATTTGTAGGGAGTAGAATAGAGTTGTGAGTTGACCAGAAATGTAGTAGGATTGAAGAACAGTGTTGGAAACCCCAGTTAAAGTTGGTGGTAAAATATTTACAATGGAAAAAATTTTGCCCTGTTACATGAAAATTTATGCAGCAATTGGATAATCAGGGTCAGTCTTGGAAAATGAAGATTATTAGGTTCAAAGAAGGTAGAATTTTGCAGCATTTGCATGACAAAAATGCAGAGAAGCAAGAGAGATTTTCTATAGCAAACATTCTTGAAAAAAAAAAAAGCACATGAAATCAATAATGAATAGGAAAGGAAATGAAGAAGGTATCTCATGAATTTGTAGAGAGCAGCAAATTCAAGTAACTGGAATTCCTGATCAATTAAAAATGCTGGAAGTAGTTGAAAAAACCATAAGGAAAAGAGACACTGGCCATCAAGTAGGATTACTGGATTAAAGATTTTTCGATATTGATCAGATTCATATTATGAATAAACTAAAGGTGTAGACATGGGAGTGAGTGACTTAAGTGAAAAAATAAAGAGCTCATTGAGTATCAGGAATTTTAAGAACTGAGGAGTTTTAGAACTAGAAATAGTGTTCATATAAACAATGATGTCAATCTATAGAAGGGCTTGGGGCAAAGAGAATATATATACAGGTACCAAAGTCTTTGAGGAGTGATGGAGACTAACTGGAATGTCCACGGATGATGATGTCAATAATATTGACAGATGAAATGCTGGAGGTTTAATTTCAGTAATCCTTTGAGAAGCAAGAAGGAATATATCTTATTTTATTTGGTCAGAGTAATATAGAGCCAACTGTAGGGTCAAATCTGAAATATAGTGGAGGATAACAACATATTTAGAGTATTATAATCTCACATGTGTAAAAGAAAAATATATATAAATATATAATTAAATATCTATCAAATCACTCTACGTAGCTTGGTACTAAATCACTCTACGTAGCTTGGTACTAAATGCATAGAAAGTATATGGACTAGAACACCACTTTAGTAAATGATGGATCACTGAATCATTGTGGGAGATAGGAAGTCTTAACTTGGCTTTGTTTGGGAAGTTATCAGGTATATACTTTGTCTTAAAGGAAATGGAGAAGGGAATTTTAAATAAATGCCTGACAATCAGATATACATTTTTAGTGAAATCACTCTGGGAATAAAAAGATTAGAAAAATTGAAAGGTGACATGTCTGAAGATTAAAATTCCAGACAGAAGACAGTTGAAATAGTCTATTCATTTACTATCTTTATTGGATTGCTTCTTGAGAAAGAAGTCTGATTAAAATACAGAATGGTCAGTGAATTCATTTAGCAACTTATCATGTGGTGCCCTAAGGCACTGTTAGGGTTTAACAAAAAATATTTGGGCACCTGGGTGGTTCAGTTGGTTTAGCTTACGACTTCAGCTCAGGTCATGGTCTTGGAGTTTGCACATTGGGCTCTGTGCTAACAGCTCAGAGCCTGGAGCCTGCTTTAGATTCTAGGTCTCTCTCTCTCTCTCTCTCTCACTCTCCTCTCTCTCTCTCTCTCTCTTTCTCTCTGACTCTTCCCTGGTCTCTCTCTCTCTAAAAAAATAAATAAAAAAGCATTAAAAATTAAAAAAATCTTCTGTTGTATAATACAAGTTATTATTGTTCCCATTCTTTGTTTCTTCCCTCAGATAGGATGTTATGGCTCTGCCCAATGCCATGTATTCTCCTATAACTCACAGGAAATATATCATGCATCTTTCATCTCTACTAATCTTGGGATTACTCATATATATGTCATGCTTTGACCAGTAACATACATGTTACCTATGTAACAATGGACCAGTTTTGAATGGAACTAAGAATTCCAAAGGTATTACAGATTTGCATTTCACCTTCCTGAACACCTTCTCTCTGCTCTGAGACAGTATGTCTCCACAGTGACTGATCCTTCAATCTAAGTACTCAAATGAAAAGATATGTGAAACTGATTTGATTATGACTTGTAGCCAGGATCCAGGGCCAACTAGCTCAGCCACACTCACTCAGGAGGGTCCAAAAGAGTTAAAAGAACCCAGCAGAACTGCAGCTGAGGAATATTTTGCTGGAGTTAACCACTCTTTGTGCCTATTTGCTAGGCATTACTATTGCAATAAAAACTGAATATTACATTGTGTTTTTCTTATCTTTTGAGGTTATATATATTTTCACTCTTACTAGATTGCAGTGCCTTGTAAAATTAGATTAATACCTTTCAATTAACTACCATAACATATTTATTCATCTTTTGATCTGTTTCTTTAAATTTTTAAAAACATTATTTTGCAAATATAGCTTTCCTTTCTCTTCATTTATATTTAAACTTCTGCAAAAACTCGTAATCAATAAATTATTCTTATACTGTAAATCTCCGTAGGCTACTGAATGTTGATAATCTACCTTAGACGACTGATACTGACTCATACCACTTTTTTGAGTAAAGGAGTCACAGTGACCATTCCCTTGATAAGTGTAGACTTTCCAACCATCAAAAATGAAGTAAAATAAACATTTTCGACCAGAATCAATATAATATTGATTTCCTAAATTATTCAATCTTATTATAGTATAATACCTATTTCTTTCCAATGCATTAAATAGGATATTGTTATATACTCTAAATTCAGATAATGAAAATACTTAATTGCTCGTATACAAAATTATCACTGTACTTTTTTTTGTAGTATACAACTCATTAGATACATATTCATAGTGTTAATCAACTTGAACTTTATTGGTAACAGTAAGAAATTATTTCTGTTGTATTTGATGGAGTCTATGAGTCACTTTCCCAACATAAGAGTAACTTGAATGAATTAAAGGAAAATATCAGACTCTTAAGAAATGTTTCACAATTTCTTCCTTCAGACCAGGAGACATTGATATATGACTTCTCACAGGAAATAAATTTCCTTTTCTTTCTACCGATGGACTGGATGCTTTTCTATTTGAAAATATGAGTAGTTAATGTTAGGCTTCCACAGCTCTGACACTTTATTTGAGATTAGTGGTGGTCAAAACTTTCGGTATGTGTTCTCTAAACTGAATCGCCTAACTTTCCTGAAATCTTATGTATGTATTTCTTTTGCTTTCATCATGATCCGTGTCTTGACAAAGAAAATATTTTGTACTTTTAATTTATTAAATAATTATAGGGAAAACTCATTGAAACTGCTCCTATTTCATTATGCTGTGAATGAAGCCCATTGGAAGCATTATGTTTTTTCACTCAAAACACGAAATATGGAAGAACTGTATTTGCAGTGATATCAGGGTAGCTGCATCTTACATTTTAGTGTCTCTAGTCTAACATGAAAGACATACTAAAGACCATGTGGGGTGAAAATTTTAATAAGCAAGGCAACAACATACATTGTAGATGATTTAACTCAGAAGATTCTAGTACACTGTGCTTTGCCAAGATAGTAAGAAATCACAGAATTATTTTTTACAATCAATTCCTAGAGTTAATATTGTATATAAACCAATTATGTCTGTAGTATTATTGAGTTTATAGAGTTGATCTGCACACATAGGTAACTTTCTCTTTCAACATCCCACATATTTATTTCTCAAATATGTACACTTCTTAGGAGAGAATAGTTGTCCTGGGTAGAGAAACCTATACTTTTCTCAAGATGAACAGAGCTATGCTCTTCATTACAATATCCAAGACAAGTTTTAAAAATGGATCTAATTTATACAAAGGGGAAAATATCAGTTATTTAGGATGTTCTTAAACATTATATACAGACTACAGAAAACAAACTGAGGTTCAACAAACTGGTGTTGAGTCAGGGGAATTGGCTAAATGGGTGATGAGTATTAGAAGAGCACTTGTTGGGATTAGCACTGGTTGTTGTATGTGACGAATCACTGATTTCTACTCCTGAAACCATTATTTCACCATGTGTTGACTAACCTGGATTTAAATTTTAAAAATCAGAACTACAATTCAATGCTGTGGTAATTCATCAGAATGACTGAAAAGCAAAAAATGTCAGGAATTAGCAAGAATATAAAGCCACTGAGACTCTTAATCTGTTGCTATATGGAAGATAAATTCATACAACTAAATTGAATGCTAAATCTCTTTAAAAGGCTGCACTTTGTAAAAATTCATCAATCTATAACAATTAAATTTTGTGCCTCTCTCAGTCTGAATTATACTTCAATGAACATTTCAGTAAATATAAAATAAGTATGGGGAAAAGAGGATGAAAATGTAGAACTGTAAACCTGTCTTATTATATAGTACTTATTTATAAAGCCATTTCTATGTTAAATAATGAATTATTTGAAATACAAAAATTATATTCAGATTCTTGTCATAAAGCAATTTAGAGTATATAATATATATATTCTCTCTCTCCCAATGTAGTTTTTGGTAAAATAATATCAATTAATTAACCATTAGTAATATTTTCCTGAGAATCACAGAGAGCATCTCTTGTATGAAACCACCTACAGAGTTGATACAGAGCATTACAATGAAATATTTTAAACTGGAAGACTCATTAGACTGATCTGTTGTGTTGTCAGGTTGCAACATTTCTCATGCCTAGCTACAATGACAAACTATCTAAAAATGGAATCAGAAACATAATAGAATATATTTTCTATGTACACAATAGTCCAAAATAGGTATTCCTGAATGACAGGAAACTTACATTTTTTGTTATGAATCAAGTAGTTAAGCTCATTTCACCTTGAAGGTCTATCATCTCTTAGGACTACATGGTTATCTGCACCTATTTGTAATACCTGTTTATGTAGTAGTGGTTAGGGGCACACATACATCTTAAAAGTCTTGGGTCAGAAATTTATACATAAAACTTATGCTCATATTTACTGCTAAAATATAGTCACATTTTCCCACTTGATTTTAAGGGGTGTTAGGTATTATATAGTGTTTACTGAAGAGGAAAATATTTTTCTAATGAACTAATACTAATAACTGTAATATAGGATTCTGATCTCTGTATCCATTTGAAGATTACTTTGAACATGTAGACTGCCCACATATCCCATGCAAGGAGGAAAACCCAAAATACAACCCAATAACTACATCCAGGTCAAAGTCTTATTTGGTAATGATGCCAGCCCAGATATACATGATCCAGGAAAAATAAGTAATACATACTCATCACATTCAAAGACAATAATGAAACACCTTTGCAATAATTGCAATAAAAATTCTGTTCAAAAAAGAAAAGAAGGGAAATAAATAATAGTATTGTTTGTAACAGTTATGGCATTCTGCTGGTCAGGTATTATGAAGACCCTCCTACAATACTATGGAGAAGAGTCATTGTTTAAACCTTGAATATTTCCTCTGAGAAAAAACTCCTTATCCATTAATCTTGTTATGTCAGAAAGAATGGAGGGTCTGAGATTTTACCCACTTGCTATATTACTTAGCCTGACACAACATTCTGATAAAATGTCACAAGACTCTGAGATCAGTCAGTCAAAAATCATTTATCACTGTTCGTATGAGTTCTTCATGGCCCAAACTTAATAGGACAGTACAATGTGGGCCTGATGTTACCTGCATGCACAGCAATACAGGAAAGAAACACCAACTTTTAAGAGACACTGAGCTGTTTTGGGGGCACCTGGGTGGCTCAGTCAATTGAGTGCCCAGCTTGGCTCAGGTCATATCTCACAATTCATGAGTTCAAGCCCCACGTCAGTCTGTGTGCTGACAGCTCTGAGCCTGGAGCCTGCTTTGGATTCTGTGTCTCCCTCTCTCTCTGCCTCTCCCCCCAACCCCTCCCCTCTCGTGCTCTGTCTCTCTTTCCCTCAAAAGTAAATAAACATTTTTTAAAAAAGAGTTACAAGCTGTTTTAGAGCTGCTAATATATTCATCCATCATTACCTGGAAAGAGAGATCTTACTCATTACCCTAGAGTATAAAGTATATATTTGGGAGAGGAACAGGAGTGCTTTAATCTTTACTATGCTGAAATATCTACAGAGAGGTACGTCACTACTTCTCCCTGAAAGGATATACTACCTCTATTTTTTTGTTTGTTTGTTTGTTTTTTACCTCTCTCTTTTAAGTCTATTTGCTTTCAAACATCC
>NW_024081299.1:608178-696280 GCF_003009895.1 Hyaena hyaena | reverse complement strand
TTTCTGGGAAACTAATTTAATATATTAATATAAGTCATATATATGAATGGAATTGTTTAGGAGTAAAGTCTCACTTGTGGCAAATTGAAATTGTGGGACCCAGATTTGGTAAAATATAATATTTTGTATGGATTGTAAAGGATGAAAGGTAAGAGTAAAATCTGGAGAATTTTAAAAATAAAATCTAAACAGAGTTTTTGAAGAAAGGAAGGAGTGCACAGCAATAATCTAGGGATGCCTCCCCACAAATAAAAAATATTGGATTTAATGTCAAGGAAATTACATGTGATTTTGGTGAAAATTTCATCAAAAGAAGTAGGGTCCAGAAGACAAGTTGGTATTGTAGCAGGAGATTTAAAAAAAGAAAAAGAAAACAGTCAAGTGTAATATGTATATAAATTTTGGGGGACTTAAAAAATTTTTTTAATTTTTTTTTTTTTTTTTTTTTTTACTTTTGAGAGAGAGAGTGTAAGCGGGGGAGGGGCAGAGAGAGAGGGAGCCACAGAATCCAAAGCAGGGCTACTCTGAGCTGTCAGCACAGAGCCTGACGTGGGGCTCGAACTCACAGACTGAGATAATGACCTGATCTGAAGTTGGACGCCCAACCGACTGAGCCACCTTGACACCCAACTGACTGAGCCACCCAAGCGCCACATCTTTTTGGGAACTTTTTGAAGTTAAGAAAGAAAACTAGATCTGAAGAGGCATAAGGGCCAAGTAAGATTCTGTTGTTTTCTTTTTTTTTTTTTTTCCATTTTTAATAGTATATACTTGAGTTGATTTAAAAGTCATCGTGAATGAAGCAATTGTGAAAGAGACATGGGAAATCAAAGGTAATAGTAGATAATAGGTATTATAATAAAAAAGCAGATGAGATGGGATCCGAAGTAAGGGAGCATAGATTTCATTGTAACAATGGAGGGAGGAGAGAAAGTGAATGGATGACACTAATAATCATAATATAACTAATAACACAGGCTACCATTTAAGAATGTATAGATGAAAAACACTGAGGCACAAAAAAGTTTTATCTTTCCCAGAGTCATTTTTTAAAAGTGAGTGGGAGAAATTGAAATTTAGATATTTGTAGGGAGTAGAATAGAGTTGTGAGTTGACCAGAAATGTAGTAGGATTGAAGAACAGTGTTGGAAACCCCAGTTAAAGTTGGTGGTAAAATATTTACAATGGAAAAAATTTTGCCCTGTTACATGAAAATTTATGCAGCAATTGGATAATCAGGGTCAGTCTTGGAAAATGAAGATTATTAGGTTCAAAGAAGGTAGAATTTTGCAGCATTTGCATGACAAAAATGCAGAGAAGCAAGAGAGATTTTCTATAGCAAACATTCTTGAAAAAAAAAAAAGCACATGAAATCAATAATGAATAGGAAAGGAAATGAAGAAGGTATCTCATGAATTTGTAGAGAGCAGCAAATTCAAGTAACTGGAATTCCTGATCAATTAAAAATGCTGGAAGTAGTTGAAAAAACCATAAGGAAAAGAGACACTGGCCATCAAGTAGGATTACTGGATTAAAGATTTTTCGATATTGATCAGATTCATATTATGAATAAACTAAAGGTGTAGACATGGGAGTGAGTGACTTAAGTGAAAAAATAAAGAGCTCATTGAGTATCAGGAATTTTAAGAACTGAGGAGTTTTAGAACTAGAAATAGTGTTCATATAAACAATGATGTCAATCTATAGAAGGGCTTGGGGCAAAGAGAATATATATACAGGTACCAAAGTCTTTGAGGAGTGATGGAGACTAACTGGAATGTCCACGGATGATGATGTCAATAATATTGACAGATGAAATGCTGGAGGTTTAATTTCAGTAATCCTTTGAGAAGCAAGAAGGAATATATCTTATTTTATTTGGTCAGAGTAATATAGAGCCAACTGTAGGGTCAAATCTGAAATATAGTGGAGGATAACAACATATTTAGAGTATTATAATCTCACATGTGTAAAAGAAAAATATATATAAATATATAATTAAATATCTATCAAATCACTCTACGTAGCTTGGTACTAAATCACTCTACGTAGCTTGGTACTAAATGCATAGAAAGTATATGGACTAGAACACCACTTTAGTAAATGATGGATCACTGAATCATTGTGGGAGATAGGAAGTCTTAACTTGGCTTTGTTTGGGAAGTTATCAGGTATATACTTTGTCTTAAAGGAAATGGAGAAGGGAATTTTAAATAAATGCCTGACAATCAGATATACATTTTTAGTGAAATCACTCTGGGAATAAAAAGATTAGAAAAATTGAAAGGTGACATGTCTGAAGATTAAAATTCCAGACAGAAGACAGTTGAAATAGTCTATTCATTTACTATCTTTATTGGATTGCTTCTTGAGAAAGAAGTCTGATTAAAATACAGAATGGTCAGTGAATTCATTTAGCAACTTATCATGTGGTGCCCTAAGGCACTGTTAGGGTTTAACAAAAAATATTTGGGCACCTGGGTGGTTCAGTTGGTTTAGCTTACGACTTCAGCTCAGGTCATGGTCTTGGAGTTTGCACATTGGGCTCTGTGCTAACAGCTCAGAGCCTGGAGCCTGCTTTAGATTCTAGGTCTCTCTCTCTCTCTCTCTCTCACTCTCCTCTCTCTCTCTCTCTCTCTTTCTCTCTGACTCTTCCCTGGTCTCTCTCTCTCTAAAAAAATAAATAAAAAAGCATTAAAAATTAAAAAAATCTTCTGTTGTATAATACAAGTTATTATTGTTCCCATTCTTTGTTTCTTCCCTCAGATAGGATGTTATGGCTCTGCCCAATGCCATGTATTCTCCTATAACTCACAGGAAATATATCATGCATCTTTCATCTCTACTAATCTTGGGATTACTCATATATATGTCATGCTTTGACCAGTAACATACATGTTACCTATGTAACAATGGACCAGTTTTGAATGGAACTAAGAATTCCAAAGGTATTACAGATTTGCATTTCACCTTCCTGAACACCTTCTCTCTGCTCTGAGACAGTATGTCTCCACAGTGACTGATCCTTCAATCTAAGTACTCAAATGAAAAGATATGTGAAACTGATTTGATTATGACTTGTAGCCAGGATCCAGGGCCAACTAGCTCAGCCACACTCACTCAGGAGGGTCCAAAAGAGTTAAAAGAACCCAGCAGAACTGCAGCTGAGGAATATTTTGCTGGAGTTAACCACTCTTTGTGCCTATTTGCTAGGCATTACTATTGCAATAAAAACTGAATATTACATTGTGTTTTTCTTATCTTTTGAGGTTATATATATTTTCACTCTTACTAGATTGCAGTGCCTTGTAAAATTAGATTAATACCTTTCAATTAACTACCATAACATATTTATTCATCTTTTGATCTGTTTCTTTAAATTTTTAAAAACATTATTTTGCAAATATAGCTTTCCTTTCTCTTCATTTATATTTAAACTTCTGCAAAAACTCGTAATCAATAAATTATTCTTATACTGTAAATCTCCGTAGGCTACTGAATGTTGATAATCTACCTTAGACGACTGATACTGACTCATACCACTTTTTTGAGTAAAGGAGTCACAGTGACCATTCCCTTGATAAGTGTAGACTTTCCAACCATCAAAAATGAAGTAAAATAAACATTTTCGACCAGAATCAATATAATATTGATTTCCTAAATTATTCAATCTTATTATAGTATAATACCTATTTCTTTCCAATGCATTAAATAGGATATTGTTATATACTCTAAATTCAGATAATGAAAATACTTAATTGCTCGTATACAAAATTATCACTGTACTTTTTTTTGTAGTATACAACTCATTAGATACATATTCATAGTGTTAATCAACTTGAACTTTATTGGTAACAGTAAGAAATTATTTCTGTTGTATTTGATGGAGTCTATGAGTCACTTTCCCAACATAAGAGTAACTTGAATGAATTAAAGGAAAATATCAGACTCTTAAGAAATGTTTCACAATTTCTTCCTTCAGACCAGGAGACATTGATATATGACTTCTCACAGGAAATAAATTTCCTTTTCTTTCTACCGATGGACTGGATGCTTTTCTATTTGAAAATATGAGTAGTTAATGTTAGGCTTCCACAGCTCTGACACTTTATTTGAGATTAGTGGTGGTCAAAACTTTCGGTATGTGTTCTCTAAACTGAATCGCCTAACTTTCCTGAAATCTTATGTATGTATTTCTTTTGCTTTCATCATGATCCGTGTCTTGACAAAGAAAATATTTTGTACTTTTAATTTATTAAATAATTATAGGGAAAACTCATTGAAACTGCTCCTATTTCATTATGCTGTGAATGAAGCCCATTGGAAGCATTATGTTTTTTCACTCAAAACACGAAATATGGAAGAACTGTATTTGCAGTGATATCAGGGTAGCTGCATCTTACATTTTAGTGTCTCTAGTCTAACATGAAAGACATACTAAAGACCATGTGGGGTGAAAATTTTAATAAGCAAGGCAACAACATACATTGTAGATGATTTAACTCAGAAGATTCTAGTACACTGTGCTTTGCCAAGATAGTAAGAAATCACAGAATTATTTTTTACAATCAATTCCTAGAGTTAATATTGTATATAAACCAATTATGTCTGTAGTATTATTGAGTTTATAGAGTTGATCTGCACACATAGGTAACTTTCTCTTTCAACATCCCACATATTTATTTCTCAAATATGTACACTTCTTAGGAGAGAATAGTTGTCCTGGGTAGAGAAACCTATACTTTTCTCAAGATGAACAGAGCTATGCTCTTCATTACAATATCCAAGACAAGTTTTAAAAATGGATCTAATTTATACAAAGGGGAAAATATCAGTTATTTAGGATGTTCTTAAACATTATATACAGACTACAGAAAACAAACTGAGGTTCAACAAACTGGTGTTGAGTCAGGGGAATTGGCTAAATGGGTGATGAGTATTAGAAGAGCACTTGTTGGGATTAGCACTGGTTGTTGTATGTGACGAATCACTGATTTCTACTCCTGAAACCATTATTTCACCATGTGTTGACTAACCTGGATTTAAATTTTAAAAATCAGAACTACAATTCAATGCTGTGGTAATTCATCAGAATGACTGAAAAGCAAAAAATGTCAGGAATTAGCAAGAATATAAAGCCACTGAGACTCTTAATCTGTTGCTATATGGAAGATAAATTCATACAACTAAATTGAATGCTAAATCTCTTTAAAAGGCTGCACTTTGTAAAAATTCATCAATCTATAACAATTAAATTTTGTGCCTCTCTCAGTCTGAATTATACTTCAATGAACATTTCAGTAAATATAAAATAAGTATGGGGAAAAGAGGATGAAAATGTAGAACTGTAAACCTGTCTTATTATATAGTACTTATTTATAAAGCCATTTCTATGTTAAATAATGAATTATTTGAAATACAAAAATTATATTCAGATTCTTGTCATAAAGCAATTTAGAGTATATAATATATATATTCTCTCTCTCCCAATGTAGTTTTTGGTAAAATAATATCAATTAATTAACCATTAGTAATATTTTCCTGAGAATCACAGAGAGCATCTCTTGTATGAAACCACCTACAGAGTTGATACAGAGCATTACAATGAAATATTTTAAACTGGAAGACTCATTAGACTGATCTGTTGTGTTGTCAGGTTGCAACATTTCTCATGCCTAGCTACAATGACAAACTATCTAAAAATGGAATCAGAAACATAATAGAATATATTTTCTATGTACACAATAGTCCAAAATAGGTATTCCTGAATGACAGGAAACTTACATTTTTTGTTATGAATCAAGTAGTTAAGCTCATTTCACCTTGAAGGTCTATCATCTCTTAGGACTACATGGTTATCTGCACCTATTTGTAATACCTGTTTATGTAGTAGTGGTTAGGGGCACACATACATCTTAAAAGTCTTGGGTCAGAAATTTATACATAAAACTTATGCTCATATTTACTGCTAAAATATAGTCACATTTTCCCACTTGATTTTAAGGGGTGTTAGGTATTATATAGTGTTTACTGAAGAGGAAAATATTTTTCTAATGAACTAATACTAATAACTGTAATATAGGATTCTGATCTCTGTATCCATTTGAAGATTACTTTGAACATGTAGACTGCCCACATATCCCATGCAAGGAGGAAAACCCAAAATACAACCCAATAACTACATCCAGGTCAAAGTCTTATTTGGTAATGATGCCAGCCCAGATATACATGATCCAGGAAAAATAAGTAATACATACTCATCACATTCAAAGACAATAATGAAACACCTTTGCAATAATTGCAATAAAAATTCTGTTCAAAAAAGAAAAGAAGGGAAATAAATAATAGTATTGTTTGTAACAGTTATGGCATTCTGCTGGTCAGGTATTATGAAGACCCTCCTACAATACTATGGAGAAGAGTCATTGTTTAAACCTTGAATATTTCCTCTGAGAAAAAACTCCTTATCCATTAATCTTGTTATGTCAGAAAGAATGGAGGGTCTGAGATTTTACCCACTTGCTATATTACTTAGCCTGACACAACATTCTGATAAAATGTCACAAGACTCTGAGATCAGTCAGTCAAAAATCATTTATCACTGTTCGTATGAGTTCTTCATGGCCCAAACTTAATAGGACAGTACAATGTGGGCCTGATGTTACCTGCATGCACAGCAATACAGGAAAGAAACACCAACTTTTAAGAGACACTGAGCTGTTTTGGGGGCACCTGGGTGGCTCAGTCAATTGAGTGCCCAGCTTGGCTCAGGTCATATCTCACAATTCATGAGTTCAAGCCCCACGTCAGTCTGTGTGCTGACAGCTCTGAGCCTGGAGCCTGCTTTGGATTCTGTGTCTCCCTCTCTCTCTGCCTCTCCCCCCAACCCCTCCCCTCTCGTGCTCTGTCTCTCTTTCCCTCAAAAGTAAATAAACATTTTTTAAAAAAGAGTTACAAGCTGTTTTAGAGCTGCTAATATATTCATCCATCATTACCTGGAAAGAGAGATCTTACTCATTACCCTAGAGTATAAAGTATATATTTGGGAGAGGAACAGGAGTGCTTTAATCTTTACTATGCTGAAATATCTACAGAGAGGTACGTCACTACTTCTCCCTGAAAGGATATACTACCTCTATTTTTTTGTTTGTTTGTTTGTTTTTTACCTCTCTCTTTTAAGTCTATTTGCTTTCAAACATCCTTTCCCCTGAGGCCCAGACTTCACAAAAAGAGGAGCAATCCATGGAGAATTGTTGAATTGTCTTCAACTAGAGACAGTTCAACAATTCTCCATGGCCTTGTTTGAAATGAATGTTGGTATTAGCTTCCCATGAGACTATAAGTTTTTTTTTATTTTATCTCCTTTTATGGAAGTTTAGTGGTTTATGATGTTAAACCTGGTACATTCAAAAACAGCTTAGTCTTCAAATCATGGTTACTTTGGAAATAAACCCCTCTACAATATTTAGTATATGCTTCTAGACAATTCCTTTGGCCTATAACCATACTCATCATTCTGAGCTGTATTTAATTTTCCAGTATGCTTTATTTATTTTATTTGTTCTAACTGTGGCACTTTTTTTTATTGGTGGGCTACCTTAAATGACATAGAACAATAGTCTTGGGTGGGCACCTAATTATTCATTTTGTCTTGGCTGAATCTCAACAAGGCCTTGTCTCAAAGTTGTTATCAGTCATATTTACTACTTTGATGAGTCCAGAGACAGTTGTCATTGAAATTTATGTATTCTTAGTATCCTTTTATGTCAACTTACAGATATTTTCAACTGTGCTTGAGCAGATTTTTTCTTGTGATGTTTCGTTATAATTTACAGAGAGCAACTAACACACTGAATGGAGTCTATTTAGCATTTTATCTAGAGCTACAGTCTATAAACTAAAAACAAAAACTAGTAGGCAACTTCACATGACAAAGGATGCTGTCATAAGCTTTGCCCCTGTTGGAGAATGTATAACAATGTAGGCAATATGTCCTTAAGGACCTTTTTTCCAGTTACTAGGTGGCAAAAGAGTCTTGCCTTTAAAAACAAAATGAAACAAAACAAACCTCCTATCCATATGATCAATTTTGCATAATCCTAAAATAAATTAGCAAGATAATGGCAATATTTATTCTTTACAGTTTGTAAATTGGTTTCACGTGCACTGGAGTACCAGCGATTACTGTCTCTCTACCTCATTACTATATTCCCAACACTCAGTAATGTGCCTACCAGAGAATGAGGCACCAAGTACTTGACAAATTAATAACTAAAATGTAGATAATCTTTCAACAACCCTGTGGCATAATTTGGGTGATTTTTATATGTGAAGAAACTAGGAAATAGAAGATTAATCATCTAAAGTAAAACAGGTGCTCAAAGGGCACCTGGATGGCTCAGTCAGTTAAGCATCTGACTCTTAGTGTGTCTCAGGTCATGATTACACAGTTCATGAATTCAAGCCCTGCATCAGGCTCTCCACTAACAGTGGGAAGCCTGCTTGGGATTCTCTCTCTCTTCCTCTCTCTTTGCCCCTCCCCTTCTTGCACATGCTCTCTTTCTTTCTCAAAATAAATAAATAAACTTAAAAAAAACAAATCAGGTACTCAAAAAATAGTGAAGTCTAATTTGTGTGAATGAAAAGCCTGTATTATTGTATTATATAAATATAACTGTACTTGAAATAGAGGGTACAGAATATGAACATATATACATTTATATATATATATATGAACATTCTACACATAGGTAACTAGGCTACTTGCAGATTATTAGGAAATTACATGTATACTGTACTTAGAATAATGGAGCTCAAAAAGACTTTTAGTGTTTGTTTATTCTTGAGAGAGAGCGAGCACAAGCAGGGGAGGGACAGAGAGAGGGGAAAACAGAGGTTTCAAAGCAGGCTCTGCACTGACAACAGAAAGCCTGATGTGAGGCCCAAACCCATGAACCATGAGATTATGACCTGAGCAGAAGTTGGAAATTCAGGCAACTGAGCCACCCAGGTGCCCATGGAGCTGAAAAAGCTTTAAATGCCATCTGAACTACCCACTTCA
The DNA here is from genome assembly GCF_003009895.1 of Hyaena hyaena. NCBI lineage: Eukaryota > Metazoa > Chordata > Mammalia > Carnivora > Hyaenidae > Hyaena > Hyaena hyaena. Next base: position 687,219 of record NW_024081299.1, on the reverse strand, counting down.
TTTACAAAATGAAAAGAATATGTACGTATATGTATTAAAAATTGCAATTAACCCATTCACTTATATAAAAAATTACTTCTAATGCATTAATTATTAGCCTATCACAGTGATTGATATATCCAAGTGTGATATCACCATCATAGTGCAAGTAACATTCACAGGTAGAGCAATCAAACCCAAGGCACATGTCTAGTGACACTGCCATTGTTTTTTTAGACACCCTTGTACTCAGGTTATATACACAATTCATCTTCAGTAAGATAAAGTGATTGAATTAGTTGTTTCAAAGGTCTTTGTATATTTTAAAACTTTATGATCCTACTTGGAAATATTCCAAATCTTGTTTTAACCTGAAGAAATAATAGCTGCATATGAGGCCTTAAGGGTCATTGCTTGGGACCATGTCTAACAAAGTAAAATGTTTCAAAGATTAGTTAAGTGGATGAATTTTTAACAATTATTTTATCTGGAAATAGTCACATACTCTTTGACCTTGGGAATTTACAAAGAAAAATCTGTGGCTTTCCATTTGTGTCACACAGTGTCTATTACCTCTGTAAGGACACTTAGAATATTAATAGAAAGATAACTAAATACTGTCTTATTCTATAGCTTCCACATGTACTTCATTAACAATTGAATTTAATATAAATAAAAGTAACTGAATTACTAACAAAATTGCAGTAGATACTATATTTTGTCTTTTTTTTCCTAGCAAAAACTTTAACATATTAATTTCTAGTGTTTTTGTCTACACTTTTTTACTTTAGCAAATGAAAGAAACAACAGATAACTTCTTAAGGCAAAATTTTATAAAGATAATGGAAATACCAATATAGTGATGATTTAATAACTTAAAAAAATAACATTTCTAAACTGGGCCTGAAGCCAGTAACAATAATACAATTACATATTACACCTTTATATTTTGATCATAGAAATCAATCTTGCACTGAAATAAGAAGTTACCTCTAGTTTCAGTTTTCTCCCATAAATGCTTTTGCTTTAAATTGAAGTAGTTTTAAATTCTCCAGTGGAAACTCCATCATCCTTACCTTAATGATGGCAAATGCAATTTTTATAAAGCAAAATACCAAGTGATTGTATGAGTTTTATTCGTAAGATAGTAAAATCAACCTGAAGGCTGTGGGGCAGTATCCAGTGCATTTTATTAGAATGAAAATGTAATTCTGTTTTCCATAAATATGCCTAAAAAGTTAAATTCAACATTAATTTGATATTAATTAAACATTCTTTAAACATTCTTTAACATTAATTTTATATTAATGAAAAATCACATTTTACTAATTAAATGTAGTTTATTCTCTTAATGCAGAAAAGAAACATTTAAAGATGTTTTTTTGAGAATATAGACTCTGAGCTAGACTGCCAAGATTCAAATCCCTATGAGTATTTATCATATGAAAATGGGCAAGATTTTTTTTTATCACTTTGGCTTCAGTTTCCTTTATCTATAATGAGAGTAATAAATCTACTCACTTCCTAAAACTGTAATGGTTGTATGATTTAAAATACAAAGTGATTAGACTACCTACCACTAGTACCAGCAAGGCAGCAAAATCTATATGAGGATGGGGCTGTTTATAGGTCTGTAGCTGGGACCATGGTTAGCAAACATGCTGCCAGGGCATAGGCCTACCTTCTCAAAACAGTCCTCCTTGGTCTTGGCTCCACCAGAATTTTGCAGCTTTCTACCTGGATTCCAAAGCTTCCACAAAGTGTATTTGTCCATGGATGGCTACCAAATTGTTCCTGTGCCGGTTTGGGGGTTATCATCACAAGAGTTCTTATCCTGTCCTCTTGGCTGACATTACTCCCATTTTTTTTTAAATATGTAAATTTGAAGTCACTGAATTAATGCATTAGGAGATAGTTTGCCATTATAGATGTATATTTGTCATATTTTTTCATATCAATATTCTTAATTGTAAGGCTGAAATAAAAATATTGATAATCCTTACATAGTATGATATGTGGATTAAGTATAAGGTTAATTAATATGCATAAAGAGTAAAGATTCTGAAAATCATTATACTTCTGTAGTTCTGAACTCCATTTCTCTACTCACTAAAAATTATTTTCTGGTGCTTCATTTACAGGTGTTTCCATCTATTCACTAAAATATATATATAATCAGTTAATGCATATTCTTAAAGACTCTGAATAGAGAATTTGATATATAAAATCCATTGGTACAAAATTACATGCAATGTCTGTCAAGGTTAATTACTTAAATTCAGCTTTTCTTGCAATTATTCTAGGTGAAAACAAACAAATTGACTTAGCTGAAGCAATTAATATTTTAACAACCACATCAAAGACACAATAAATAAAAAATATCACCTAAAATCACATTATTTTAGCTTCAAAGTTATTACCAAAAATATAGGGAAAACATGGCTTATGTTTAATGAGATTTGTAGATATTTTGGAGTCAATTTTATTATCAGACACTTTTAAATTTTTTTTGAGAAAAATTATTGCCACATTTCTCTAGAACCTTGTTTAATATTTGGGAGGTTAGATAAACTGAATTTTAAAGGTTTCCTTCATAAGACTCCATGAATCTATCCTCATTTTTTGTTTTTTTCATTATTTTTTTAGATTTCTACATACATAAACTTGTCAAAGAGCTTTCCAACAAAGATTTTCATCTTTCTTGGCATTTTCAGGGTCCCTATATATATCTCTACATTCATTTATCTCTTCCAAATATCATCAAGTCTGTAAACCAGTCTATTCTGAAGGAATTCCTTAAGGTCACTAGCATGTTAGCTAGCTCAGAGCATTCTTAAATTTGTTCTATCCAGCACTTGCCAGTATTTGCTGAGGTATCTGGCTTCGTATAAAGCATTACAACTTTCCATCTTCTTTCTGTAGCTCACAATAATTTTCTAACTCACCAATGTTTCATTTAATGTACTTAGCTCCTGGGTGCTTTTGTCTAGAAGTATCTAATACATCTATGTCCATATTGCCAAGCAGCAAAATCATATTGCATTCAGTTTCTTCTTCCAGATGCTATTAATTCCAGATACAGATGGGAAACTTCCTTCCACTGCAACCACAGGAAACCATTTTCCTTAATGACAGCATTTTTTTAAGGCCTAAGTTCATTTGATATACTTGACAATGAAAGTTCAGTCCTTAATAAGTCTTTAGCTTATTTTATTTCATTGTTAGGGCTTTATTAACTTGAATCTATATTTAAAGAAAAAATTTTTTTTACAAAGTGAGATAATTCTAACTCTATTTAAATCAGTATGCTTTGATTTTCCTTCATAATGAGAAATGAGATATAGAAGTATCTGGGTAATGAATTGAATATTAGTTTAGTCCTTCAATAAGCAGAGTCCTGTATACCATGGGTTATTTTTTAAAATAGTCATTATTATCCCTTTCTTAAAAAGTCTAACAGCTCTTTTATTAAAGAAGTTTTACTCTCATAGTTCACTAAACATTATATCATGTTACTAAAAATTCTGTCACAGTTTTGATTTAGCACCCCTTAAATACATTGTTTAAAAAGAAATCATGGCTGATTTTAGCTGCCATTTTTGTTAGCAAAGAGATGCAAGTAATAAGAGTTAAATAGGATAGTTTTTGTTGTAGGAGACAGGCTGGCAGCGGATATGATCAGGGTAGCAAACCTATTTCACACAGCGAAGCTGACGGTAATGGTAAGATACCTGTCATAATGAACTAAAGCGACAGGTTCATCCAAATTCAAGCACAATGACTGATCTGAGGAAAAGGTGCAAGCCAGTAAATGAGCAGAGATCCACTATGGAGGCTCTCTAGAGTGGTTATGGAGAAGGTGAATTATCTATGGCTTTGTTCTTTTTTTTTCCCCCCTATGGCTTTGTTCTTAAACTTCCTTGTCTCAGTCTCTGCTTTAGAGGATTCCACATATTATCACCGGTAGGACAAAAGTGATTATCACTTAGGGGTCTATATGAGAGGACATATGGGTGCCTATGCTACTCAAGATCTAATGCTCAACAATGGCACAGCTCAGTGAAAATCAAAACCTCGAGTCTCCTACCACTAAAGTGCCCCAGGGAAATCCTTCTTCTCTCTTGGCATCATATCTGAATTGCAATATCATTTGTTGGTTGTTCCACTGCTATTATAGGAAAGAGACACAGTTTATGAGGAAAAACAAATTAATAAACTAGATAAATTTTTCTCAGATTATATGAACATCCTTGCAAAATAAACATTTATAAAAAGCTTAAAAACATGAAAATCTTTAAAAAATGTATTTATGTAAAAGGTGAATTTAAAGATTTTTTTAAGTCAAATATAGTACATGTGACATGTACAACTCAAGTAGCATTCCAGTATTCTGAGGGAATTAGAATAAAAACTAATGGCAAGCCTATTAAAAGAGTCATATCCAAACAATATAAGAAATTATTTCTATTAAGACAACTTTCTGGCTATTATCAATAATTGTAAATTTTTGGTTACTTTTTTTTGGAAAATATATTAAACTAGAAATATAGTTGTTTCCTGATATCTTTGTAAGACTGTAACTTGAAAAATAATTAAAAAGAATTTAAGTATTGTATGAATACATATAATACACATATAATAAAGTTATATATGGTAAAATTATTTTAATAGCTTCTGTGATTATTATATGAGATTTCTTTAAAATCTGAATATTATGTGTCTGAGTCTTAATATTGTTAGAGTCTGTTAATAATTCCAGCTTTCCTGCTTCTATAGAGTAAAATGTTCACTAAATACATTTTTGTAGTAATAAAATTGTATGAATGATGGTATTTGATAATTTGAAAATTTTTAATGTTTTTTATTCTTTGAGAGAGAGAGAACACAAGCAGGGAGGGACAGAAAGAGGGATACATAGAATCTTGAAGCAGGCTCCAGGCTCTGAGCTGTCAGCACAGAACCTGACTCAGGACTCAAACTCATGAATCACAAGATCATGACCTGAGCCACAGATGCTTAACTGACTGAGCTACCCAGGTGCCCCAGTCTTTGATAATTTAGAATAATATCCTTGCTCAGGTTTTTCATTTTTCAGATCAAGCCACGTACTTAGGGGCTATAGACATATATGAAAGATATGAAGTAAAATCTCAACATATTCACGTTAAGTATGATCTGAATATGTCAGCACATACAATCAGAAGTAGACACTTTGGGAGTAAAATGTGGAACCATAGAGGAATGGTAACTTGAACTGTGGCAATTGCCATTTTCTTTTGATGAAACAAAGCAAAATTTTCAATAATTTAATAATAATAATTATAATTGGTGCATATAATATCCATTTTTCTCCTACAGAGTCCCTAAAACCAAATTTAAAATCTGCATGCCATTTAAGCATATGTATATATAAATATATATATGATAAAGCGACTAATGCAACACATATACATTTTAAAGTAGTACATATATGTTTTAAAGTTTACATTATTACTGTTACATAAAGAGTGCATTGCCATTCAAAATCTTACACTTTGTTATTGAATTCAGGAAAGGTTTTCCAAATGTGTACTTCATGTTGTAGTCCATGAAACAACCACTAATTCTTTACAGAGTAAGACAAGAACATTTTTACCATTCAGGCATTTAATTAGAACTTCAAAAATAGATTAATTGTAATTGAAAAAGTTGTAAAATATAGTTTGGCATTTTTTAGAGGAATCTAAATTAGCATGGTTAATGAAGTTACTTTATTTTTTGCTTTGTCAGTAAACCTAGTCTCTTCAATGTCCTTAGAGTTTAAAGGCAAATAATCTGTAAAAATAAATGATAATTTTTCCCTTTAACTTTGTTGTAATTGCAAGGTCTATTATAGTAGATTTCACTTGTTTATAATAAGTGCACTTAAAATGAACTTTTGATACTCAGTACATTTTTTTTATTTCTTTTCCTTTGCTAACAAGGAATATATCATCATGTAACATCATTTTCCCCCATCATTCCTGTCTTTTTTAATGTTTTTTTTAATTAAAAAAAATGAGATACAGAGAGAGACAGAGCGAGAAGGGAAGGGTCAGAGAGAGAGAGGGAGATACAGATTCTGAAGACAGGATCCAGGCTCTGAGCTAGCTGTCAGCACAGAGCTGACACAGGGCTAGAACCTACAAACCGTGAGATCATGACCTGAGCCGAAGTCGGTTGCTTAACTAAGCCTCCCAGGTGCCTCTCTTTGTCTTTTAATAAACAAACTAGATGCTATTTTACATCAGCATAATTCTATCAATATATAGGTAAATATTAAAATTAACTTGAATGATAATATGTAAATAAAACATGACACAGCCTTTTGTTGTGTCTTTGGGGCATTAGCTGCCAATCCAGATGTTCCTGAATTTTATTCATTCAAAAAGTATTTATCAGTTGTCTACACTATTCTGAACTCAATACAAATACAGGACTTAACAAGACAAACTTTGTCTCTGAACTAAGGAACATGCATTTTGTTTAAGAAGGGGTTGACAAGCCATAAACAAGAAAAGAAAAATCTCCCACAAAACACGTTATTATCGGCTAGGGATATGTGCTTTGATGAAAGAAGAAGACAGCATTGTGAAACTGAGCAATGGGGGAAATGCCTTTTTAGATAAGACATAAATACATGTACTAAGAAGCCATCCATTTGAAGTTCTGAGGGAAGAGTAACAGCAAATACAAGTGCTTGGGGCTATCTGAAAGAGCCAATTACAATAGGGGTCAGTAAGGGGCAGCAGTATTTAGGTGCTTCCTGAGAGGAAGAGGACTAATGCTTTAAGGCCATTGCAAGGAATTTGGGTGTTATTAGAGGTGTAGAGAAAAAATTTCCAAAGAATGTTAGATTCTTGAATGTTGGATGATTCAGATATTTACCCTGACTGATGCTTTAAGAGTGGAGGAAGGGTGCTTATATAGGGACCAGAGAGGAGGCTATCAGTCTAGTGTGGTAGTCTGGTCTAGAGATCATAATCATCAAGCCAAGTATATTAGTGGTACAGTAGGAGAAAAGTAAAACCATTTGTGATATAGTTTGGAGACGGAGCTAAAAATGATTGCCAAAAGAAAGGAGAAGGAAAACATGGACATCAGCAAAGATTCTCAGGCTTTTGGTTTAAGCAATTGAATTAGTGTTGGTGCCATTTACAAAACAAAAAACAAAAAACAAAACAAAAAAAAACCCTCTGGGAAACCACACAGCCAGGGGGAAAAATCATGAATTCCTCTGGAATATCTTGAATTAGACACATATACAGTTATCTAAGAGGAGATGCCAAGGAAGCTATTGAGTATATAAGTCTGGATTTCAGAGATAAACAAATCTTTGGGAGTCTCTGTGTATGAATATAATCATCATAGATCTGCATGAAATTATGTAAGGAAGATATATTCAGAGGAGAGAAGTAGGTTTGATGAGTGGGCACTGAAGCACTCATCACCTAGATTTGAATGACATGAAAGGAGGATTTAGCACAAGACACTGAAATGGAGTGGGCAATAAGGTAGGAGAAATAGTGTCTAATGAAGGCAGAACACAAAAGAATAAACTGATTTGAGAATAGGAAGTGGTATTTTACACAACATGCTACTGAGACATCAAATAAGATAAGAATGGAAAAGCAACATTTGCCAAAATAGGAATTATATGTTTCCTTGACAAAAGCAGTTCCCTTAGTAGTAGAGATGATGTAAAGAAAAAGAGAAAATGAGGAAGTACAGACAGTAAGGGTACACTATTTGTTCATATTTTCTCCCTCCCTCCCTTCTTTCCTTCCCTCTTCCCTTCCTTTCTCTTTTTCTTTGTTTCTTTTTCATTCCTTCCTTCCTTCAATGGAGAGGAAGAATGGAATGAGGCAGTGTTTGACAGGGCAAATGGTGACAAGATAGAAAAATAATTATAGATAAAATATCAGGTAGATACATGAGAAAGAAAGAGGAAAGACAGAGAGAGAAGAAGACAGAGAGAAAGATGATAGATAATGGATTAGATATAGATAGATAATAGATGATAGATAGATAGATAGATGGATGATAGATATTTTAGATGGAGGAAATCAGATCATGTCTATATGTCAATGGGGAAAATCAATGAATAGAAAATATTTATGAAAGTGACAGAGAAAATTGCAGGAAAAACATACTTTAGAAACTTATAGGGCAGATGTAGATGAATGTGATTTTGTAAATATTTAGAAAAGAGGCTGAGAATATAGGGAGTCTTGACAACAGAACATATGTTTCTAACAGCCCAGTGAAAGAGTTTGGGATGATGAAGAGTGCAAGACTGGGTTAGATTAATGGATGTATAGTGGAGTTTGGAGATAAAAATCTGGCTAATGATGGATGATCCAAGAGGCCTAAACATGGAGGTTGACTCAGAACAACAAGGTAATGAAACATAGTGGGAGTAGATCTGAATATCTCCCAGACAGTATTTCTCAAACTGTCTGTGGTGAAAGACTATTTCCCCCTGCAAATTATAAAATACTTGTGTAAAAAATGAATTTCTGGAAAAATGATCACGTATTCTTGTTACAGCAATGTCAGTTTCTATAAGCATTTGTAAATGTTTGCTCCAATTTCTGTTTTACTTCTTTGTGGACCAGTAGCAAAAATTTGCTAGTTGACATCAATTTAAAAAAGCACTGTGAATAAGACTGCCTTAGATAAGTCTGATGAGAAACTAGATAAAGCTATCATTTAGAACTGGGTTCACATTTTTGTTTGTGAATCAAACAGCAGTAAAACCTAGATAAACTACAGCACATTTATTCAGTTAGAAATTTTATTTAAGCTTGTAAATTATATATATGCACTACTGTGGTAATATACTATATAATAATATTTAGATAAGAAAGACAAGGTACTCACTTAAAAAAATACTTGTGAAATCACCAAAAAAAAAAAAAAATAACTAAAGATGAAAACTCATAATAGTACTTAAAATTAAGGCTATCAGAAAATTTAATGAAAAAGAAACACCAATGATAAGGCATACGAATCTGGATTTTTAAAAAAAACTTATTCGGGCTTCATGTAATGGCACATCCAAGCATCATTTCTGAAATACCATTTTGATTATGTAAAGCTTATGGCTATGCTTCCTAACACTCCTAATATCTATCATCTAACTCAGTATAATTTTGCTCTAGAAACTGAACAATAACACTTCCTCAGCCCTGAGTCCTATTACACTGCCATATTTCTGCATTTAGACAGAATTGCCTATCCCAGAGAAGAACTGGGAAGTAGAAGGGAGATTCTGAAGAAAAGCCAGTAGCAACTGAGAGGAGTTGTGGAGTGCTGATGAGAATTCGAGCTTTCTAGAAGTTGCATCTTGTTTAAAAACAGGAGGTTAAGAGGAAACATGAAAAATCTAGATAGAAAGAAATCCTACTGAGCATTTAATGTATTTCCACCCATGAACTATATTAAGATTTACATAGCGCAAAGAAATTGAGAATTAAAAACCCCCACACAATTGCACTTCAGTAGGGAACGAATTCAAAAGACTGAATTCTACTAAAAACCAGGAATTGGCTTGGATCTTTATATATCATAGTGTCTCCCATCTCCAGAACTAAGAATGTGACTCTTGATTTCTGTGAATCTAATAGTCACTAATAGTTGCTACTTTGTTCCTGAGGAATAGTGAAAAAGACCAAAACTCACTCTCTGCTATAGACCTCAAATCCTGTCATGTTGAAGATGAGTAGGAAGAACTTTTAAATTGAATGAAAAATTTACCTTTTGATATTAGCTTAGACAGTATTTATTTACTTAATAATAGAATACTAATATATTTGCTAATATATGCAAGTGATTGGAAATCTGTGAGACACATACGAGATTTTATGCATATGTGAAAAAGAGTGACCTTACCAGGAGGTTTAAAAGGGCAGCATTGCAAATTCATACCTATTTGTGATGATACCCTACTGAGTCTACTTTAACCTGGCTTATATATGTATAGACCATATATTGCTTTGTTGAAGAGTTTCTCAGAGATTACTAGCCGTTAACCAAACTCTTTTTTTTCTTCTTCTTCTTCAGCACACACATATGGCCTCATTTCTTGACTTATTCAGGGTTAGATGTATCCATGTGACTGAGCCCATCAATAGCATAGGAGTGATAATGATGTGTTCCATTTTCAGTTATGGTCAGTTGAAACCTCTCATCCACTCTATCCTTTGTTCTTAATTCTCCTGTCATGTGCATAGACAGGACAGGAAAGATTTATGTATTTGTGGAGATATACAAAATAGGAGTGTGGGTCACTGAATAAACTCATGGAGAGAGATGATCTGCTACCCTCTATATTCGTCAGTTATTGTTTTGAGAGCAAAATATAGATTTCTACCGTGTTGAGGCATTTATTTGGTTCTATTGCTATACCACTTAGTTTAACCTAAGTAATGCAATGAGTAACAGCCACAATATATTACAAGGTAGTATATTAGTATCTAGAAGACACACAAGAAGAAAATACTTCTAAAATTATATAATGCAAGAACCAAAGAAAAAATTCAGAATGTTGTTTGCATCCTTAAGTAATTGTTCTTATATATGAGGAAAAAGTCATAAGAAATGAAAAAGAAGAGATTAAAAGGTAATGAGATAAGTAAAAGATGATAGTAAGGAAGAATCTACATTCTGGGAAAGGAAGAGAAAATTTAATGCCACAGATCATTGAATCAGTAACCTGGTAGGCAAACAAGAGAATCTCTCCTACATTACAGAGAATAAAGTATAAATAATTTCAAATATTGAAAATGGTAAATACGAAGGTTAAATAATGAAGTGAAAAGATACCAATAATTTCTTTACCAGAAGCAAATGACTAAATAATCAAAGATCTCAAGCTAAAGAAATATTGATAAATGATTTCATGGTTTGTTCAATAAAAGGGATTATGATGGTACAATTTTGAGCTACAAAGGTAAGAGAAACATTACTTTCACAATCAAGAATGCAAAAGCAAACAGACAAGCACATGGATACTAATACATGAAGAAAGTCAGTTGTTCTTATAATGTTGCACGAAGTGCCAGAATTTATGAGACAGTTTTAAAAAACTGAGTAGAAAAAGATATGACCTCAAAATGTCAAGTCTTGCTAAGTAGTTTTTCTTGTGTGGACTCAACACTAAATAAAATTATTAGATACATTCTGTTCAATGTTAAGTCTTTTTTACCTTTTTACCTAAAATGTGATATGTATCTAATAGAGATAAAACAAAGAGAGGCCAATAACAACTAAAGTAATTAAAAGTAACTGCTAAAAAAGGTAATGGCAAAATTCTGCATTTTTATAAATCTGTAAAAAAAAAAATACATGGTATATGTTAAATATAAAAATAATGAAAGAAATACCTGCATCTATAATGACAGATCATTGAGAAAGTTTTTTAATTTGGCTGTGATATAACAAAAGTAAGGCCTATTAACTTATTTTTTTAAATTTTTTAAAATGTTTTATTTATTTCTGAGAGAGAGACAGCATGAGCAGGGGAGGGGCAGAGAGAGAGGGAGACACAGAATCCAAAGCAAGCTCCAGGCTCTGAGCTGTCAGCACAGAGCCCGACGCGGGGTTCGTAGCCACTAACCATGAGATCATGACCTGAGTCGAAGCCGGACGCTCAACTGACTGAGTCACCCAAGCGCCCCTAAGTTATTTTGTTAAATAGGCTACTGTAAAATATTTTTCATCTTAATTTTAACAACTAGAAAAAATATAGGCTAAGGACAACTGTTTAAAAAAAAACTAATATAAATCACAAGGTTGGAGAAGATATGAGTGTGTGTATACATAAAACAAGGAAAGCAAGAAATTTAAAAAGCAAAGCATAAATAAGCTGACAAAATAAATGCAAGACATGGATACATCTAACCCTGAATAAGTCAGTTAAAACATCAAAATTGAAAGAATTTATTAAGATAAAATTCTCACTATGTGCAAAAAGTAAAATATAACTACATGATTTTTAAAACCAAGTGGCAGTAAAAATAAAAATATAGGCACACATATATTAGTCAATGCAAATGGAGAACCATTTTAAAGAATAAATTACATGACATTTTCCCTTAAAGATTCCATGCAGGGTATTAATAATGATTGCCTTTAATTAGTGCTTATCCTATGCCAGAGACTTGTCAGCAATTTTATAGTGATTATCTCATGTATTCCTTTTTTATAAACTACTCTGTGAATTTCATATTGAAGATAAACAAAGGAAGCTAATTTTCTCCAAAATCATAGATTGGGAAATTCTGGAGTTCAGACTGAAATCCTGGCCAGCGGTTGTCAGAGACCAAGATTTTAAGCTCCTTAATCAATACTTTGAATTTTCATACATAGATAGTTATCCAAATTGATGTTTCTTGGGGGGAATTAGCTGTAGAAATTCCTATGCCCCCATTATGGTCTAAAGATATATTTTTACATAAAGAGGTATATATTAAACTTTGTACTGTATAGATACTTTCTTTTCCAGTAACCACAAAACATTTCAAAAACCAGCAGTAACAGTTGCTTAATTCAGTTCAAAATAATTTAAAACATTGAAGCTATACAAGTCCCATTCTTTAACCATAATGCAAGTTTGGAATCACTGGAAAAACTTTAAATCCACTCATTTGTACAATTCAGATGCCTTTTTACATAGAGAAAAGAATAAAATTAAACAGCAATTTTATACTGTGTCAACGTTAACAACCATAACACTGAGTACCAAAATCAATTAATGCATCAAAATAGTATTAAAAGAAAAATATCAAAATTCAATAATGGTTCTTATGGGTATGATGTATAATTCTTAATTGGCACACTTACTTCTGAAATACCCTGAAGAGAGGCCTCTGATGGTTGTTTTAGTTTACTTTCCTGCTAAGGGTTTGAATCTCTAAACAATGAAACATCTTATTTAGCATTTATCTACAAATATAAAATAATCCTAAATCAATTTCTTAAAATATTATATCTAGATTTAAAATATAATATCTACTATTAAAAACAAATCCTTGATTTCCTCCTTTTGGTGCAAAAACAAAGCCCAAAAATCTCCTTTAGAGATCTCCATAAGTAATTACTAGTACACTGTGACCAAGTATAGCTCACACTAAAAATAGGAAAATGGGATGCACCTGGGTGACTCAGCTGGTTGAGCATCCGACTTCAGCTCAGGTCATGATCTCACAGTTAGTGGGTTCGAGCCCTGCACGGGCTCTGTGCTGAGAGCCAGCTCAGAGCCTGGAGCCTGCTTCAGATTCTGTGTCTCCCTCTCTCTCTGACCCTCCCCTGCTCACGCTGTCTCTCTCTCAGAAATAAATAAAACATTAAAAAAATTTTTAAATAAAAATAGGAAAATGGTTCAATGATATTTTATGTTTTTAGTTTTTTTAACATTTATTTATTTTTGAGAGACAAAGACAGATCTTGAGCAGGGGAGGGGCAGAGATAGAGGGAGACACAGAATCCAAAGCAGGCTCCAGGCTCTGAGCTGTCATCATAGAGCCCAACGTGGGGCTCAAACCCACAAACCATGAGATCATGGCCTGCGCTGAAGTCGGTCGCTTAACTGACTGAGCCACCCAGGAACCCCAGAGCTTTGTATTTTATATCTTCCAAGTTTCACAAGTAATCATCTTTCTCCCTTCAAGGAAATTGTTTATTTATTTTATTTACGTGAGAATCATATTTTTTTTCATAATCCATGATAACTAATAGACATTTTGAAACATTATGTTTAGGTATTATTTTCCTTTATAATATTTTATAAAAGCATAACACTAATAATTTCCACTAGACTTGCATTCATTCCTTATCCCTTATGTAAACTTCAACAGGTTCACTGATTTAATTCATTAAATATTTATGATTGCTTACCAGGTGTCAGACACTTGCTAGGTACTGTGAAAATAATGGAAAAACAGACCATGACTGATCCTTCAAATCATGGATTTAATTATACTAAAAAAAGAGTTTTCAGGCAACTTTTATTTGTGAATTACATTCTGGAGCAGAGCCCAGGCAGTGGCATGATGAGATGAACTTTGCTTCAAATACTAGAGAGAGCAATATTGGGTGCAAATTTTCAGCCTCCTACTATCGCAGCTGTAGCCACAGTTGCTAGTTTTTGCTTAGGTCCTGGTCAACCCCAGTCATAGCCAGTGTAGCTGGACTGAAACAAAAAGCTAAGGCGAAGAATAGGAAAGGAAGCCAACTGATGCCCCTTAATGTTAGTATGCTTGGGAGAGATTCCTCTTCTCTTTACAATGTGCAGATTTGATGGTAATACAGCTATTTTTTTAATAGATAAAACATGAAAAACTTTCCCATTTTCAGCACATTAGAAAATTATGTCCTTTGCTGAAATATTGTATATCCTATATCTTCCTCAAATGACAAACTTTTCATACATTAAAAGGAGCCCAGTTAGTTTTGCTAAATAATTGTTAAGATAAGGATGAGAACAAGGACAGAACTTTGTTTTATAAACCCAAGTCTGAAGGTGCCTATGTTGCTCAGTTGGTTAGACATCAGACTTTGGCTCAGGTGGTTTGTGGATTTGAGCCCCATGTCCACCTCTGTGCTGACAGCTCAGAGCCTGGATTTTGCTTTGGATTTTGTGTCTCGTTCTCTCTCTGCCCCTCCCCTGCTCACACTCTGTCTCTCTCTCTCAAAAATAAATAAACATTATAAATGTAAAAAATACAATTTATAATCCCAGCTCTAATCTTTTGATATCTATTTTTACTACAAAAAAATCTATTATTGTCTAGTCTCTAGACACAAGTACCATCATGATAACACTTTGAAAGTATGGGTACTTCTATTTTAGCATCTCTTTCAGTCCTCTTACATGATACATTGGAGCAGATATTGATTTGGCAGCAATGTTGTCAAAGATTTAGAATGCAATAGTAACAGCATCATCTATCAAAGCAGACTATAAGAATCACTGTAAAGTTTACAAAACGAAGTTTCATTAGTAATTTGAGTGCATATTTATCACTAAGTGTGCAACAGTTATTTCAGGGTTAGGCAATTTATAACATGTTAATTTCCAAAGTTTGTTTTGTTTTGTTTTAATAAGTTATGGACACATGATGCAGTAGAGATGGAGGGAGGAGATGGTTAGAATCTAAACAAGGGTAAGTGGTCATTTCCAAGCCTTTTCAAATATAACTGAGTGATTTATAAAATGGAGAAGATATTCACATTGCAGAATTGCTTGAGAATCAAATGAGATAATATGGATAACTGTACAATGCATGTGAAAATACTTTGCATATTTATAAAACTCTACTAAACATGTGTTGTTTATTACCTAAAACTCAAAATTTTACCTCAGAAACAGGTTTACCAATGGTAAATACATGGAGTGGAAGGTTAAATTGCTGATCCAAAGTTTTACTCGTTAACTATAGGTTTGTCATTTAAATTCTTTTTGGCCAACAGTATATAGGCAGAACCAATAGAGTATGACCTCCAAGTTTTAAGAATCATCATGGTTTTCTACTCTGTCTCTTCCACCACTGCCATCATCATGAGGAGATAATGCTTTGGTTTGTCTCCTGGCTGAAGGAGCATTAGAAAATTACAGATAACTTCTAGGTTGTGGTCTGAACAGGGTAGTTATTATAATGAGCTTAGTACTTAGTGCCTAAAAATTTAAGTTCAGTTCACATCTCTGACACTGCTTGATTCAATAGTTTGTGACACATTCAAAAACCATGAGCTAGGCTTTTTTTTTTTTCCATGCATAAGAGTAAAAAAACTAATACAACATTTACAAAAGACATACACAAATCTTTACAGACTACTAAAACACCTCCAAATCCATTATCTCATTGGCAGATTATAATCTTTAGTAGTCTGCCAATGAGATAACAACTTAAAGGTATTTTATGCTAGAAATCATTTCACAGATATAATGCAGCATGGTTATTTTGTCATCATGTAAGCATATTTTAACCTCCATGTTTTCAAAGAGTAAGGGTAAAAAATAAAGAAGTAGTACTATATTATGGAATTGAAATGGATTTTCTTAACGGCTTCTGATTATGCCTGCAGTAAAATTCAAACTCCCTACCTAACTTACAGATTTTTACATAATGAGACCCTAGCCTTCTCTATTTTTCAATTTATAATGGTTCTCTCTTGCTCACTACCCTCTAGCAAAACTAGTCTTCTCCAAGAAGTCTAAATTATGCTGATTTTATTCCTGCCTTAGGAGCTTGTACCAGCATTTCTTTTATCTTTATGGGGTGGATCCTGGTCGTGTAGACGTTAGGCCTTCTATAATCACCTCATCTAATGTAGCACCCAACTACTCTACCAAGCCACCTTACTTTACTCCTTCATAGAAAATTCATAACCATCTGTTATTTTCTTCTATCTTTATTTATTTTTCTTTATTTATTGTTAACCTCATCCTCCTAGAATTAATCTCTGTAAGTGTAAGAACCTGCCTTTGCTCTTCATCACAGTAGTCCTAGTACTTAGAACGGTGTCTGGCAAAGAATTGGTTCTCAACATATGTTTGTTGAATAATCAGAGAGAACATCCAAGCTGGACACTTCTTTTGATGCTGGGGAATAGTTTCAGAGAGGTGCACTGTTTGTCCAAGAAACAGCCAGTTTATTGGCTCTGGGTTCTATTGCCTCTCTACTTTATCATTCTAATTAGAACCAACTCTGTTATTGGTTTTATTATCACAGTTCACAATTTATGT
Source organism: Hyaena hyaena (assembly GCF_003009895.1). Lineage (NCBI taxonomy): Eukaryota > Metazoa > Chordata > Mammalia > Carnivora > Hyaenidae > Hyaena > Hyaena hyaena. The sequence goes on along the minus strand of NW_024081299.1, from coordinate 670,472 downwards.
TCAAACTTAACTGCAAGTAACATAAATCTACTATATTTCTGTAAAGTTGAGAAATATTTCCAGAGTTGTAAGAAAAGAGCAGGCATCCTGCTGACCAAATAAAAAGAAATGCTGACAGGTTGATCTGGATCAATCGACCCCTCAAGTAACAGAAGCAAAAAGCATATGTATAAAAGAAATACTTTCAATCAGAGGAATCCTGAAGGCACCTAAAACTCAAGATGGAGAAGTGACATTGGAAGGAGTTAGATCAAAAGCCTTATTGATTTTTATGATTACAAAGTGTTGTTTCTAGTAGTTTCAACACAGGCACTAAAAAAGTGAACAAAGAATGGTCACAGTTTCTGATGGATATTTAAAGACAAGATAAAAGTCTATACTAAAAATTATTGACTAAAAAGACTAAGAAAAACAGTCATCTGTCATGTTACAAAGAACCAAGAGCAAGTACTTATCCACTCACTTTGTGGGAGAAAAAAAGGGAAGGTTATCAATTGTTAAAACATTTTAAGTTAAATCTGGTAAGAGTATCAAACATTTACATAGGATTTAATAGTTTATAAAACTACATTATTTTCATTCTCAACTTTAATATTCAATCCTTTGTAAAAGTTATTTTTAATTTCCCTTTTAAGGATCAGGGTAGTCCCTTCAGATCTGCTATATAGAGTTTGGAAGTTATCACACCTGATGTTAAAACAAGAAGAAGCTGGGGGCACCTGGGTGGCTCAATCGATTAAGCATCCAACTTTTTCTCAGGTCATGATCCTACGGTTTGTGGGTTGCAGTTCTCTGTTGGACTCTGTGCTGACAGCTCCAGATTCTGTGTCTCCTTTTCTGCCCTTACCCTGCTAGTGTCTGTCTCTCTGTCTCTCAAAAATGAATAAAAACATTTAATTTAAAAACAAAAACAAAAACAAAAAAAGTTGGACAAACACACAAACAAAAATCAATGATTTTTCTTCGATCCTCTGATATATAGTTTGGAAGTCATAGCACCTGGTGTAAAAAGAAAAGGCTGGACAAACACACAAAGAAAAATCAATGACTTTTCTTGGACCCATTAGAAAACTGGAGTCACAGAGCAAAGAGCCACCATGAAATCTGGATGGACAAGGTCCATCCACAGAGTTATAATATCTAAGATTTGCTTACCTGGAACAGAAGCTAGTGGGCACCATATACTGGAAGGAACAGTAAAACATTACTTCATTATTTTTTGTTTTTTACTAATTCTTAAAGGCTGAGCATAGACTAGAGCTGCAGTCATTGTGGGGCTATACACTTTCATTAGCTTTCCCTCCGGAAACTCTAAGTTCTCAGGGCCAGGATTTAAAAATGATCCTCCTTGTGGCCATGGCAGAGGAAAGATAAGGGTGACCTCTGTGAAACCCTCTCAGATCCTTCTCCTTGATAAAGGCCTACTCTCCAGGAGACAGGATGTTACCAGTGGGCAATGTTGAGCCCATATCCTAGCTAGGGTAAAAGCACACCATCTCACTTTAGCCTGCTAGAGCCTTAACTAAGGGGAAAAAATATCTCCAGTCAGCACAGGGAGACATTGGAGTAAATAGACTGAGAATTTTGCAACTAAGGAGAGGAATGATGAGAAGAGAAGAAAAAGCTAGACTCCTTTAAAGGAGGCAGAAACACTTGTAAAGGCTATACTCCAGCCTCAATAAGAGACTATGACTTAATCAGAGGATATCCTTCTCCCCACCCTTTACCACCATACTAACAATATAATAGTAACAGCTTATAGTGATAAGATACAGGCTCTCCTAGAAGCAGTACAAAACAAAGCCCCAAGCCAGGAAGGGAGACCAAATTAAGGACACTAGAGAAAATTGAAGTCTCTGGTACCTATAATTACAACAAACGTTGGATGCATCCCAATTCTCAGCCAGATTAACATAAACCTTCACATTGCAGATCTATTCACCAGTTCCTGTTACCCAGTACAGGTCCAGCTTTCAACAACAACAACAAAAATGCAAAACATGTCAAAAAGCAAGAAACAACAAAGTTTCAGGAAGCAAAGCAATCACTGTGACCAGATTCTGATAGGACAGCATGTTGTAATTATAATTAGACAGGGAATTTAAAATAATTATGATTAGTATGTTAAGGCTCTAATGGGCAAAGTAAACAACATGTATGATCAGATGGAAAATGTAAGCAAAAAGGTAGAAAAGTTAAAAACATATCAAGAGGAAATTTGAAACATTAAAAACATAGCAACAGAAATGAATAATGATTTTGACAGTTTCATCAGTTGATGCAACAAAGCTGAGGAAAGAATGAAGGAGCTCAAAGATAGGTGAATAGAAATTTCCCAACTTGAAACAAGAACAACAACAACAAAAAAGATTAACAAAAGAACCATTAAATAACCTGAACACACAAAAGTAAGTAGCTAGGTTTTCACCTCAGTTCCTCAGGAATCAAATTCTACTACCTGCTTTGCCCCTATTTATTTTAGCATGATAAGACTCATTAAGTATCAAAAATAAACACAATGGGTTATAATATTTGAAAGAATAATTTACCCAAACATTAGTTAATTGTCCACTATTAAAAATAAATCCACGCTTCACTAGCATAGAGATTCTAAATTATTAGTGACATAGTAAGAAATTTAATTTGATTCATATTTTCTCAGATATGCACCAGTATAAATTTTATTAACCAAAAAATTACCAAAACTAAGAGAATGCCTAGCTCATGGAAGGCCCTGCATTAATATTTGTTTAACAAATTAATGTAACTGTACAAAAAGTGAAGAAAATAACCAAAGCCATTATTTAGCTAATTTTTTTCTCATTTTAATTTCACTCAACAAATAGTTACTTATACCTGCTTTTAATCAGAGGTTCTGCTATTTGCTAATTTAATAAAAACTATAGATTAACACAGGTGAAAAGAGATGAGACCTGCCCTTGAACTGGATATAGTCAAGTAAGAGGGTGGGGGGAGCATAATTGGGTGGCTGATGATACTGTCATTTAAGGTACATATCAAGACAGTTTCTGAAATGTGGGGTGAAAAAGCCCTAAAAACTGAAACCAACTACATTATTGCTGTAGTGACCCTAGTAAGAACAGGTTAACAATACACGAAGAGGAAATAGCCTTCTCCATATTCCAGCTTCTCAGTTTTCTTTAAAAACCTATTTATGTAATCTACCAGGAATCCAACTGACAAAGGAGAAATGGCAATAGTTGGATCCCAATTCCCATCAAAAAATAAAGGATAGGTTTGGAACTGAGACACAATATCTTAAAAGCTAGCACAGTCCACCCCTTTAATGACTATTTAGCATCTACACATTCCATTCTTTTACATTTGACATTAAAAACAAAACAAAATAAAAATGCCTGCTCTTAACCACATGTAACTACCCTTCATACGAAGATGCAATTTCCCTCTTTCAAAGTACAGACACTCATCATATCCATCTCTGTGTGACATGTGTGGCATCCATCCCTAAAAACATTAAACTGCTCCTTAGAAATAGTAATAGTCTTACTTTTAGTAACTTAAGTTCTAAATTATAAAATTAAACACCAACAACAATATTTATACAAAATAGAGAAAGAGGTAAGTAAGGAGGAAGGGTGGGATGCAAAGGGGAGAGGGGAAAATGGAAAAAATGAAGACAAAGAAAACATTAAATATATACAAAGAAATATATGACAAGAAAAAACAACCGTAGTGCTAAAGTTTTCATTACTGTAACATGCCACAAAATTATAGTCTATTATTTTTTTTCCTTCTGTCAGAACTTCAGCTGATCAGGATCTATACATGCTGAAGTGATTTATACCTTTATTACTGTATGTTTTAAATATTCAGTGGTTTGACTTTTTATGCACCTCTAATATCTGATACAAAAGTAGTAAGAGGTGTCTAAGAAAATACCTTGGTTTTCCTTCTTCTATATATGGTTGGTTATGAGGAGATGTGTGTTCAATTAGATGGAATTTACTTTTTAATTTTCTCATTCTTGTTTAGTAGTTACAGAGTTAGGCTTAGAGAAAACAAAACAAAAAAATATATATTTTAAGCCAATTAGTAATAGATGGTATAGTAGGGAAAAATAAATAAAAATCTTTCCTCTTGCTAATCAAATGCAGCAACTTCTTTTCTTATATTTATTGAAATGCTATTTGTTTACATAAACCAAGGCCATTTTACACCTTTTCTACTTCTGTTCCAGGAAAGTAAGCACAAAAGTGCTGACATAATCTTTTTATTTTTCTTCTTTTTAAACATGCTTTTATGTGACAGGTCAAGACTGTAGGTTATAGAACATGATTCCAAAGAAATGAAAAAATGAACTATATTCAATATAGTGGCCTCTTGAGGCTTTCAGAATTAAGGTCAACCCAAAATTCCATCTGTACTTATTACCTCTATCACCCGTTGTTAAAACAAGCCCACAGTCAGCTTGCTTCTCTTCTTCACTGCCCAGGGAGATTGCTATCACTGCACTTTCCATTCCCTCCCTCCACATAGCATTATGACTTTGAGGTCCTAAAAGGAGATGATTTACTCCCCCTCAACACCCTACAAAATTGCAACAGTCTGTACTGTTGGAGCCAGTCTCGGAGAACAAAGGTCTATCATGTGTTCTACAGGCTGCCTCTACACCATGCAACAGTTCATCACTATAAACAAGATGAGTAACAACCCACACAAAGTAGTCATGTAAATATGCAAGGAGAAAATGTGTGTAAAAGCACACCCAAGGGCAAAAATTAAATATATGTATTTTTGACCTTATATCTTCTAAATGCCTGTTAAGTGTCCTGTAAGATGTATGGATTCAATGAACAGTTATTGATAATAGTTGAGTTGAAATATTGTAGAGTGAACCCACTGAATTAATTTTTTCTAATAATCTTTCTTTTATGTGTGGGGAGAGCTGAGCTATAAAATCATGCAATTCTATGATCTTCTGTGATATCCATACTAAAACTCACATATATTCAAATCCCCCAAATTATACCTAGTGTCAATGTACTCCATATTTTTTTCATATTGGAAACAAGTCATATAAAAAAGAATTATGGAAAATATGTACCTTTTATCTATGATTGAGTTTTCAAAATTCTTTCCCATAAAAATTATATCCAGTGATATCAGCTTAGGTCGTGGAGAAGAAAACATTCTGTCATCCATAAACATTTTGACTTTTTAATGCAAATTGATAATCATATATGAAGTGAGAATTCACACATTTCTCATAAAGCCTTTAGATGATAACAGCTTTGTGTTGATTGCCTTAAGAATAAGGACGTATGAAAGTAGTTCAGAAAGCATATCAGTTGCTTTCTTATTCTTTCTCAAATAGCCTGATTGAAGACCTCTTTCAAGAAATTTACTCCAATTAGTGGAAAAGAAAGTGCATATTAACTGATGTATCAAGATAGCCACTTTTATTTTTCTTAAGGGAACTTGTTTGATAAAATTATAACTATATATATATATTTCCTCATGATATATCTGTAGCACTGCCATTTTCATGCCTGCCCACCTTGGTGTTTTCTTTGATCTCCACATGTAAACACTGTCTGTTGTTTTTTTTTTAATCTTCCATAAATATGCAATAAAGTAACTTTTTAACAAAAATATTTTAAATTAAATTTGTTCATAACTTTGGATGATATTCATTGTTGCTTTTCACTGAACATTTCTAGTTTCCCTTTGAGGAGAAGTACACTTTCCTGTCCCATATAATTTTGGGCCAATGTAATAAAGCAAAAGTGACTTGTGTTACTCCTGGGAAGGGGCTTTAAGAACCAATACATGAAGGGGGGCCTAGGTGGCTCAGTCAGTTGAGTGTCTGACTTCGACTCAGGTCATGCTCTCGTGGTCTGTCAGTTTAAGCCCCATGTCGGGCTCTGTGCTGACAGCTTGGAGACTGGAGCCTGCTTTGGATTCTGTGTCTCCCTCTCTGTCCATGCCCTCCCCACACTTATGTTTGCTGTCTATCTCTCTCTCTCAAAACTGAATGAAAGCATTTAAAAAAAAGAAAAAAAAATACATGAATATGTGATTCTGTGCATCCCTTTTCCTAGATGCAGTCTCTTCTCACCTAGGTCCTTTTATATGTATAGATAGAAGAATGTCCTGCCAATCCATTGTGGGAACAAATAATTAGCAGGAAATAAATTTTAGTTGTATTTAAGGACAGAAATTTGAAGGCTAGTTCTGTTTTCTAAAGCATAACCTATAAAGTAAATTATCCTTACAGTCACATGTAAAAATATTATTTTCCTGTTTTCTTTGGAAAATGTTGACATAAATGGGTAGCTGCCATTTCTATATGTGCTTTAAACTTTGGTCAGTGAATGAGTATAAAGGATGTGCAAGATATGAAGGGGTAAAAGATTGAGTGGGATAATAGAGGGGAGAGATATTGGGGATATCTATATATAGAAGTAGTATAACTACAGTAAAATTAGTAAGAGTTTATGTGATCTACTGTAATTTTGATGACTAAAAAAGCCTAATATAATATTCATCAAACACCTCTAATATTCCTTAATCCCCTAACACTTTCTTCTTATATGCCACTTGCCACTGTGGATAGTTTTGGACAGTTTTAAAATTCTTCCATCTAATGACAGTGAGAAATTAGATGCAGAAACACTTTACCTGGTGACGTACATCTCAGGCCTCCTAACCAAATGCGTTTTTCTAAGTGTTTATAAGGCTACCTGATATAAGGAATGCAGCATCTTCTCAGGAGAAAGGATGTTTATTTTGGGTTTTACACCAGCTTCCATTCTCCTGCAGGGAGAGAAGGGGAGAATGTACTAGATTATAACAAATATTAAAGGAATGACAATAGGAGAAAAGAAGCCAAGTTGAAAAGATACCTTGGCTGAAGCTGAATTTAGCATAGATTTGATAGACTTGAGAAACATGGGACCAGCAACCAAATAAACCAAGAATTATGAAGGCAATGACACATGGTTCTTGCTTTAACATAGCTGGATTCCCCAGTACCCTTCATCTTCTCCCTCTGTCTGTCTGGCCTGACACTGCTAAAAGGCCACAGGAATGGCTCTTCTTGCCTAGCTTCTCCATCTCTTTGATTTTGTCTCTAAAAGTTGTCTATTTAGTTTCTAGTTCTTTTCCTTAAGATACCGGTTTTAGTTTTCTAACTCACTGAGTGAATAAGTTGATTGAAATAAAAATTAAACAATATTATTCTTAAGAGAAAAGACAATAAATCATAAAGCTCAAAGAGCAATCTCTTAACTATATTTATGACTGTATTGGATGACAGGCTTATGACTTTAAAAACTCTGTACTTTGACAGAGCTTCAGCTTTTTAAGTTTCAGATAAAACATCTTTAGGATGATTATGAAAATAATCATGATAATAATAGTATTGACTGCATGTATTTTGTCAGTAATAGGTAAGAGATTACATATATAACTATGGCTGTAAGATAAAACAGTTAATGGCTGTTAAATTTGAATTTCAAATAAATAACAAATAATATTTTAGTATAAGTATATCCCAGATATTTACACATACATATTTTTATTTGCCAAATTTGGTAATAACCTCAACACAGTTTGTGATATATGATATTAGCAAAATGATAACTGCTACTGTCATTATTATTATTACTGTTTTTTTTTATGTCAATCCCTCAGTATTCTTTGAGTTTTATGTTTTGAAACAATTATGATTTAGCATTAACAGAAAGATACTCAGCTACACCTTTTGATTAATCTTTCCACCTTTGTCTCTACTACCCAGATGTTCTTTGTAGTTCCCTCAGGGGCTATCCTCTTCTTTTAATACCATCTGTGGCAGATCAACTTTCAACATGCCCCCAGGACCCTGCCCCCTAGCATTTAAGCCCTCGTATGTTTCCTCTACTTTTGAATGTGGTGGCATCCATGACTTTCTTCTAACCCATTGAATATGGCAGAGATGATAAAATATATGTCATAAAGTATATATGATTGTGTGATTATATTACATGAAATTGTAATGCTCACCTTACTGGAGTCTCTCCTTCCTACTGGCTTTGAGGAATATTTTTAAGCTCCCTATATTGTAAGGAACTATGGGAGATTTCTAGGAGGTGGTGATGGTCCAGGGAGCAACCATCAAGAAACAAAGACCTCTTAAAACCACATGGAACTAAATTCCATCAGGAACCTGATTATTTTCCCTTGGTTCTTTCCCATTTAAGCATCAGATAGGACTGCAGGCCTGGCCAGAATCTTGATTGCAGCCTTATGTTCTTTTTTTTTTTTAACCTTCAAAGGAAACTTTATATTTTTTTAGTTTTTTTAAAATTTTTTTACAAATAGTTTATTGTCAAGTTGGTTTCCATATAACACCCAGTGCTCATCCCCACAGTGCCCTCCTCCATGCCCATCTCCCCCCTCCTCCCCCACACCTAGCAGCCTTGTGTTCTTAAGCAAAAGATCCAGCTAAGCCATGCCCAGATTTCTTATTCCTAGAAACTGTGAAATATTATATGTGTTGTTTCTAGCCACTAAATTTATGGTAATTACTACTCCCCAATAATAGATAACTAGACAGCAATATACTACCTTCCACTTACTTTATGGTTGGCTAATCTGTATACTACCTTCCACTTACTTTATGGTTGGCTAATCTGCAAGACCATACTTGAATGCCAACACTTGAATGCCTTGGTGATGTTTTCTGTTAAACAAGGAATAGACAGCATTTGAAATACATTATTCTAGCTTTTATTCCATTGATTTTTGTTTGTTTTTGTGTTCATATATTATCTCACCTATAAAGTAGGAATGCTAACATATATTTTGCTGAGTGATATGAAATATGGCTACTTAACATTGCCTAGCAATCAATAAATGACAATGCCTTTCTGTATCTTAATATGAGATCCTTGAAGATAGGGACTTCTGTTATGCTTGTCTTAACTCATGTACTTAAAATATATTACTTTAATGAAAAGTAAATCTCACTGGTCAATAACTTACTTGGTAAGCTTTTCAAAGGTGTTCAGAGGTGCCAGAGTGACTCAGTCAATTAAGCATTTGACTCTTGATTTTGGCTTAGGGCATGATCTCACAGTTTGTGGGGTCAAGCCCCACATAGGGCCCCATGCTGACAATACAGAGCTTGCTTCTCCCTCTCTCTCCGCCCCTCCCTACTTCTCTCTCATTTTCAAAATAAATAAATAAACTTTTTTAAAAGTTCATATTTTAAACAAATATTTTCACAGTTTTCCTAGTCATGTATTTCCTAACCATGAATGCATAAGAAATACAGACTTTTATATGGGCAGGGGCATGGCGGCAGAGAGTGTGAAACTCCAGATCTTTGGCCATTTTATAAATATATTTCAGTAGTATATATATTAAATTGAAAAAATGTATGCATTTATACAGCAGACTAAAATTTTCTTTATATTACAATCTACATGAATGAAGAATGAAATACATAAACATCTTTTGTTATGTTTTGTTTGCAAGCTTGATCATGCAGAAAATATTATCAGTAGAGAGGAGATGGGCTAAAAGTGAAATGCTTTCTAAACTATGTCCTTCTTGACTTTCTTCATTTCATGCATGGAAATCCTCAGTAGCTGAATATGAATAAATGCTAGTTTGTAGTTGGAGGTTAATTGGGAAATTATGGTTTGTAGTTGTGGGGAAAAACAAAGAAAAAATAAAAATATAGTGAAAGGGTGAGAAGGATTAAATAGTAAATATTACAAAATACCAAATATATAAAAGTTGTAGAGGCTCCAACTTCAGTAAAATAAGTCATAAAATAAAATTCAAAGTGACATAAATTACCATTATTAAATACCTCATTGGTAACATGACTAAGTATCATATTTTTAGGTCCCTAGTTAAAAATTATTTCCAGTGTCTAGAAACATTACCGTCTTTAATAGCCAAGACTTTGACTGTGATAAATGTGATGATGACACCATATTTTAACAGGTGGCTTGGGATAGTAATCCTTAAGATGAAGTAGTTTATCTGTACTGCTGTTTTTCTTATCATTTTTTTAAAATGAGCTAAAGCATTCATAGCCATTCTGATCAGTTTCTTTTTTTTTCTTCAATGCAATCATCAAATAGATTATGTGTACTGCCATTTCAATTTTATTAGGTTCATTTTGCATGACTCTGAATTTTTGGTTCAAATTCTTTTCTTGAAATCAGCAGCCTTATCATTTCATTTCATTCAAGAATAGAAAGACCATCATTTTACAGAGTTGGCAGCTTTTCTGCTTCAGAGATTCTGTAATTTAGTTGGCTACTCTAATAGGGTTATATTTCATGTATGCTGAATACACCCTTTATGCTTGTGTTACTCCTTAGAGAACTCACAGACAAAATAAAGTAGTTTATTGCATAAGAGATGGCAATTGCATTGACCATTAACCTCAATAACTTGCAAAGGCTATAGAGAAGCTTATAAAACACTTTGTAGTCAAGTTTAAAGTGGTACAAGATGTTTGCTCAAGCTGAAGCACTGATATATAAAGGAAAGTCTTATATTCTCTCTCCTAGTGAGCAGATCTGTCATCTCAAACTCAAGTGTATTCTGTATGTGTATATAGGAAAGGGAAAAGTTTCCTGCCATGAGTTACCTAAGGAATATTGGCTCACATATTCAACTGCAATTTATGAAGACAATATTTATTCAAATAATGCAATATTGTATCAAATTTTCAGAGTTCTAAATGGGATGCAAATAAATTTTATACAAATAGTAAATTCCCTCTGTTAAGTTTTAATGCAACTACATTAAAAATGCACTGATGCATGCATTCTTTTTATAAGTGGAAAATCAGATAATTATAACCAAATAAATATATTATTTCAACTTGTTCAGTATAAAATAAGAAGCCATTTAAACTATAATATCTTTAGACCACTACTGCCCATTTAATTTCTGCTTTGTAAGCAAAGGCTCATATTATGTTCCAATGTTTTATAAGAAAAAATAATTGAAATTATAATTTATTTCATTATACCATTTTCTGAGTATAGTACGTGTGGATATTAACCTAGTATTTACTTTTGGAGCCATGTTAAAATAGCTTTAAAGGAAAACCTAAATAAGACTTTAAATAGTGATTTTAAAATAAACCATTAGAAAAATATAAATTTAATAAGAAAGAAGTACCCTATAAATGAAGACTGTTAGCTAAAAGAAAACAAGGAACCATGCACTTTCAAATGCTCAGTGTCTCACATCTGTATATAGTTTTAGTTATAGATCAGGTTATGCCCAAAGAAATAGGAAGTGGGTAACGAGATAGGCTTTTCACAAACATTTGGAGTCCCTTATGTTCAAAAGGCATAAAACCATTCATATAATAGAGCATGTATACTACTCTTTAGAAGAAAATTTTGAATTTGGCAATAATCAAAATATAAAGTATAGAAAGAGGAAATAAATAAACAATCTGTCTGTCATACTTTCTTAATGTGTAAGTCTCAAGTCTAAATTATTGCAAAAATCTGAATAAGATGTGACATACACCAAAATGGAGAGCAATAAATCAAAATGAAAAAGTAAGGTTATAGCTGCCTTAAGGACATTTTAAAAAGAGCCTTGGTTTTTAAAGGCTGCTTTTAAGAAAAAAGCCTTGGTTTTTAAAAGCTGTTTTGTGAATAAAGGATAAGACTTTGAAACCAACAAAGGTTTCAAGTTTGTAATTCAGAACTCTGCATGAAGTTAATTTGCTCAAAGGTCTGTATCATAGATGAATGGGTGGACTTTAAGATCCACTCCGTTATCAAAAAGGTAGACTATAAGATCCACTCAGTTATCAAAAAGGTGATACAAGAAGAAAAAGTGCCTGCCCCAGCCTTACCTCTATACAGAAAAAAAAAAAAAAAAAGGCAAAAACCCAGTTCCTATGAGACATAATCCTCCTTGATGTGGCTTTGAAGATTTAAGGTGTACTATTAGTATTGCAGAAGGAAATCCCAAGCAAAAGAAGTAATTCAATGTATATTAATACATTGAAAGGTAAGTTCTATGATAACAAGATTGTTTGATGTTGTGGTTATTGGTATTTATTGATATATCCCCATAGCAGGCTCATCAAATATCTGATGAATAAATATTAGCTACAAGTTAGGAAGACAGATTAGAAAACTGAACATACTTTTAGAAGAACACAGTCGCAACAAAACCTCTTATGATTCCCAGAGAAACTAACAAGAAATATGTTTAAATCTAAAAATTAAAATAAACAGATAATTTGCCAGTATCCAAGATTAATTTTTTTAAATGTTGGATAATACAATTATTAGATAATAACAAAATGAGCATGGGTGAGATGTTTAAAATTAAGAAAGACGGAAACAAAATGTAAAAAAGAAATATCTAAAGAAAAGAAAATTAGAAAACATGTTCTAGAAACTAAAATATATAGTCCTTGCAATCAAGACTAGAAAAAGCTCATGTAATGATCATTTGGAATATTACTCTTACTGAGAACAAATGGAAGCAAGCTTGACAAAAGATTAAAAATTTGTCAGTAGGAAGGTATTGTAGATCTAGCAAATCAGTGAAAAATTAAAGGCCAACTTCAGTTCAAGATCAGACATGTAAACATTTTGGAAGTCATTACTTCCACTCTTACAAGAAAATACTGAAATATTGAAAATCAGTGATTTTATTGGACTCATCATATTATAGCACTCTCGGCAAATAACCACCCCTGAAATCTCTGGAATGAAGCAAATCAAAAGTAATAGCAGAGATTGCTTTACTTGTAGCAAAAACCACCAAAGCTGTAAATTGATAGGAAACTAAATGGTAATTGGACAGAGTGCTGGAGGCTGAATATACATCAGCATGAGACTGAGAATTCTTGGAGGCCTTAGTTTTGGGCAGGAGTGGCAAATTTCCTGGGTTCTACTTCTAAGAACTCTATCATATTCTCATGGTGAACAGCAAGCAAAGATCCCCTCTTGGTCCTGTTAGAAGGAAAGAGTAACTATTGTGAACTATATCTGAGTATCTCCAAAAGAAAGCCTACTATTCAGAGTAAGACCTTAGTAGAGTCAGTTCCCATGTGGGCAAGCAAGATTTCTCCTACTCCTACCCTCTCTGGACTTTCTGTCTCACCTAAGATTGGGGTAAGTGGCAGCTGTAAAACACTTGTGAAAGAGTCATAGCCCAGCTACACAGGCCCACTGAAAGAGTGAAATTTCCTCAGATTAAATGCTTCCCTTCCCACACAGTTTACCACCACTCTAACAGGGCTCTAGTAATAAAAATGGATTGCAGATGAAATGACACAAACTCTCTGAGGAGGGTGATGTAGAAGGCCAGAATGTCAACAGGAAAGGAAAAACAATTACCCCAGAAAAATTAAACCAATTGTTCTTACAGCTACAGTAAACATTGAATATAGCCCAGCTCCTAATCAGATTAATATGAATTCTCACATTTAAGGCTTATTTGCCTCACTTCTTATTACCCAGTATATCATGTCAAACTTTCAGCAATAACAAACAAATAAACCTACAGGGAATTCTAAAAGCCACGGAAACACACACACACACACACACACACACACACACACACACACACACCCTGAAGAGACAAAGCAAACTTCAGAACCAGATACATATGTTAGAATTATGTTCAGAACCAGATACAAATGTTAGAATTATCAGACAAGAAATTTAAAGTAGATATAGCTGGTATGTTAGGGCTTTGATGGATAAAAATAGACAATATGCAAGAACTGACCCATAATAGAAGCAGGGAGATAGAAACTCTAAGAATCAAAAACGTCATAACAGAAATGGAAAATGCCTTTTGAAAGTGTGCTAGTTTCCTCAGGCTGCCATAACAAATTGTTAAAAACCATTGATAAAACAGAAATTTATTTTCTCACAGTTCAGGAGGCCAGATGTCCCCCTAAACAAAATCAAGATTAAGGAGTGTTGGTTCCTCTTTGGAGACTGAGGGAAGAACTACCTTATGCCTCCCTCCTAGGTTTTGAAAGTTACTAGAAATCTTCAGTATCTCTTAGCTCGCAGGCATATCTCTCTATTCCTTGCCTTGGTATTCACGTGATATTATTCTCTGTGTGTCCCCATTTGCCTTTTTCTCTCTCTTATAAGGACATTCTCATTGGATTTAGGGTCCACCCTAATCCAATACTATCTCATCTCCATCCTTACGTTAATTACATCTGCAAAGACCTATTTCCCTGTAAGATCACGTTCTGAGGTACCAGCTTGAAATGATACGAATCACATTGGATTTCTCTTCAAAAATCATAGCAAGCAAAAAGTGAATGGAATGAAACATCTAAGGTATTGGAAGAAAGAAATCTTCAATAAACGATTCTATAGTCACCAATATTATCCTTCAAAGGTAAAGTTTTTCAGATAAGCAAAAACTGAGGTAATTCAGTGTAAGTAGACTTACCATGCAAGAAATGTTAAAATAAACTCTTCAAGGATAAGAAAAATAATATAGGTAAGAAACTTAAAAAAAAGCTGGATTATCACCTTATATTGGAGATTAAACAATACATTTCCATATAGCACATGAATAAATTCTAAAGGGAAATTAAAAATTACTTTCAACTAAGTGAAAATGAAAATATAGTTTATCAAAATTTGTGGGATTTACAGAAGGGCATGCTTAGAAAGAAATTTAGACTGTTAAACAAATGTAAAATATTAGGCATATTATATAAATTTTTTTTGTAACATTCATTTAGACAGCATGAGTGGGGGAGACGGCAGAGAGAGAGGGAGACACGGAATCTGAAGCAGGCTCCAGGCTCTGAGCTGTCAGTACAGAGCCCAGTTATTATGCATATTATATAAGTAATCACATAAATAAGTATATAAAGAGGGAGAAAGGGAAAAACAGACAATAAATAAATGAAATGGAAAACAGGAAAACAAAAGAGAAAACTGAAATGAAAGACACTATCAAGACTCAAATAAGGAGAAACAAATAATCTAAATATGATTATACATATTAAAATGGTTGATTTAATAATTAGTAAATTTAAAAAAAAAAAGACCCAGATGTTTTCACTAGTCAATCATTTCAAATTTTTACTTTTTTTCTATTTTTTAATGTTTACTTTTTTTTTGAGAGAGAGAGAGAGAGGGAGCACACATGCATGAGCAGAGGAGGGTTAGAGTGAGAGGGAGACAGAGGATCTCAACAGGCCCTGTGCTGAACAGCAGAGAGCCTGATGTGGGGTTCAGAATCATGAATCTGGAGATGATGACCTCAGCTGAAATTAAATGCTTCACTAACTGAGCCATCCAGGCACCCCAATTATATCAAAGTTTTAAGAAAAACAATTTTAAATCTCCACAATCTTTTTTCAGAAAATAGTACTATAGAAACTCACTCAGTGAGGCTAACATAATCCTAATGCCAAAATTAGATAAAAGCATTACAGAAAAGGAAAGATAGGGCACACAGTACTCAAGGCAGTGTGGTATTGTTGAAAGAATTGAGTCGAAGATCAATGGAACACACAAGTTCCTGCATATAGATTCATACTTTTATGGTCAACTGATCTTTGTCTAGGGAACAAAGGCAATAATGATGGAAAAGAAAAAAAGTATTTTCTTTGTTAGAACAATTAGATCCATATGCAAAAAATGTGAACCTACATGCATGCCTTACACCTCTCACCAAAGTTAACTCTAATTGTACCATGGACCTAAATGTAAAACACAAAACTATAAATTCCCAGAAAGAAACATGAGACAACCTATATAGCTTTTTAAGTTGGGTTTTAGTGATGAGTTTTTAGACAAGCAAAATTCATGAAAGAAAAAAATGATGTTTATCTTTATTCAAATTAAAAAAACTGGTATGGGAAAGATACCTCTAAGATAATCAAAAGACATGACTGGGAGAAAATATTTGCAAAACATATATCTGATCAAGCATTTCTCTCCTAAAGTGCAAAGATTTCTTAAAACAAACAAAAACAACAAGAAAAGGAGGTAAATAAACTTATATAAATGAGCATGAGATTTAAGAGACACCACACCTAAAAAGGTATACATCTGGAAAAATATGTATATGAAAATAAAATCACTACCATTTGTTCTTAGAAAATTGCAAATTAAAACAACAGTAAGATACCACGACACATTTATTAAAGTAGCTACATCTAATAAAAATGATAATACTAATATCAGGCAAAGAATCTACTACAACAAGATTCTTCTCTTAAATTCTGTTTTCTTCATGGATCAATTTTCAACATGTTTTTCAGTAGGCATACATATATATATTTTAATTAACATAAGAGAGTCAATATTAAATCTTGTGTCTGTAAATAAAACATGAATTACAGAAGAAAAAAAATATGATCATCAGACTATGATATGTAGCCCTTACATAAGGATAGCCAATGTCCTTTTCTTTATAAACTGAAGGATATAAGGCTCCCATAGCAAGAAGATATCCATGAATCAATCCTTCCATGTCATGGGCAAACCCTTCAGAATTATTTTAAACCTTTTCTAATATTCAACAAAGGGATGACTTTGATAATTAGGTATATTTTTCTTTAATGTTAAAGAAAATTACACAACAGCTTCTTATCTTATTAAAGCAATTTTATACAAATTGCAGGGTTAGTAATAATATAAATTTATATTTTGCTTTTTTCTACTGAAGTTAACCTTTTGAAATAACTGAATTATCTAAAGCTTAAGATAAATTTCTTTGCTACTCATACCCAATTTTAAACTAATACAAATTAAGTATAATAAAAGACATGAAAATCACTGTTTTAATCTATTTGTTAAGCAGTAATTCTGTGCCTATGAGAACTATTTTATATGATTTTATGCATATAACAAATTAGTTGGAACCTAATAGTATGGTATTAGGGACTCTTAAATAGCAATGCATTGTATATTGGAATTTCCACAATTGTTAACTCTAAAACTGCTAAATGAAAATTCTCTCTGTAACAGATTCTTAGAGAATATTTTCTTCTACTATGAAACATTTTTCTCTGAGATCTCAGAAAATGAATCATTCTTGGTAATTGGGTTTAAAATGGCTTAAGTTGAAATATAATTTGCATTTATCTAGAGAAAAGGACACTCTTCACCACAATTCCAATTGGTATGTTCTCAGATTAACACAGTTTAAAATGCTGTATTCTCAATAAATGTATGCTCAGGAATTGAATATGTGGGTTCAAATGAATCTGACTAGGTTATTGCTTTGAAAACAAACCCAGTTGTGAGGCAGTTTTCTTCCTACGTGCTTCAAAACTGTTCATTTATTTTTACACAGTAGATGGCCATTTTATTCTTCTACCATACAGATATAAGGGGGTCCTTTCAGTCTCTTGAATGTGTCTGTCATTTCCTACCTCCCAGTCTGAATATATTCTTCTCCATTTTTCAGTTGACCAGTGTCTACTTTCTGCTCAAATCTAATATGGATATGGCTTCTCAGAGAAACCTTCTGACCTGAGTATCAAGTTAACTCACTTATTGTACACTCTCATGCACTCATCCATGACACTAGTTAGAATTTTGTTACTACTATCTGTTTGTTCCACTAAATAATTCCCCATTTTGTACCTGGTATTTGATACATAGTGAGCACACAATAAAGAGCTAATAGATAAATTAATGGAAAGGGAAGCACAGTGGAGTGGATTTAGAAACACAGTGGAGTGGATATGTAACTGACTTTACTGTAATAACTGAAATTACTGTGAAGTGAAACAGAAACCTGTATTTTGTTCAATTCTAGCCCATCAAGTATAGACTGTCTTTAAGTAGTATTTTTTCTGTCTAGTGTCTACAGAGATTTTTTGAAGCCTCCATAAATTTTTCCTGAGTATTACAAAATTGCAAAGGAAATCCAAAAGCCTGCACTTTCTACTCCCAAAATTAGTCATGTGAACAAAATCTTTAAAGGAAAACATTGCACATCTTTCTTGTGCACATTGATACACTATCTCTGAGGTCAATAGAAGCTTAATAAGTTTTGGTTTCTCAATTTTCTATTCTTAATGTATTTAAGAAGTAGAACATATAAAGGGTTAAATTTGGAAAAGTAAATGTGGTCACAAGTGAAACCACATTTTTTGAGGAAAAATAGAGTACCTGTATATAAAGCAGTTGGATAAACGTTATAATGTAATAAAAACATGCATGCTCATAATGTTTATTCTAAGTTATCAAAATTGTGTGCTGTGTGTCCATATATAAACTTAAAATAAAACAGTGCATGGGCCATATATTTTAGAAATTATTTATCAGGGCGCCTGGGTGGCTTAGTCGGTTAAGCATCCGACTTTCGCTTAGGTCATGATCTTGCGGTTCGTGGGTTCGAGCCCCGTGTCGGGCTCTGTGCTGACTGCCAGCTCAGAGCCTGGAGCCTGTTTCAGAGTCTGTCACTCCCTCTCTCTCTGACCCTCCCCTGCTCACACTGTCTCTCTCTCTCCTAGAAATAAATAAAACATTAAAAAAAAAAGAAATTATTTATCAAATAATTGTTGGAATTGTTCATATCTTAACAGTACTGGTGGTAGTCATATGAATGTACACATATGCTAAAATCACCTAGAACTAAATACACATGTACATATGGCATGTAAAACTGTTACAGTCTGAGGTAAGGTCCACTTCCTGGTTTTGGTACAATCGTTATACAAAACATTATCTTTGAGTGAAGGTATATGAGGTCTCTCTAGATTTTTTCTTATGACCGCAATGAATCTACAATTATCTCAAAATTGAAAAGTTAAAAAAAATCCCCCAAATACACTAGAAATTTCTTGAGGTCAGTCTTAGTCACCAGTGTAACCTCACATAAAACAAAGTACCCCATACTTTGTAGCCAATAAATAAGTAGCTGTTTAATAATACATGAATTCCAATGGCATAAGCATGTATGAAAGGGGAGGTTTCAACAGTGGAAAATGTAATCATGTAGAACATTTCATTCCCTACAGATGACTAATGGAGACACAGATTTCAAATTAATTTGTTCAGCTATTTGAAATTATTAGAATTAGAATTGTATGGAAAATAAAAGCTCTAGTTTTTGAGGCAAAAAATATATCTCACTAATTTTTAAATTAATAATTATTTTCTTTATAGTGCAATGTGAAGCATCATTTTCTGTACCCCTAACATTCTCAGGTGGCATATTTATATATCTATCTATATCTACATATTCATTATCTTATTAATAAAAAAATAAGCCACCACCACCACTAAAATAGTTCAGCATGATTACAATCCATTTTACAACTTAACATGAACTGTCACATTTCCTACAATAGACTCTTTCAGTAGTGATAGGATATATTCATAAAGACTTCATGCACATCAAAATAAGAAGCTTTTAGCTTTTTTCTGTTATTTTTACTCTCAATTATTGCTATCATTATCAAATTTTATTGTATAAAAACTTCCCTCAAGTTCATTGCACTCTTTCTATATCAGCAGAAGAATTTTGCTCTCATATACTATTCAAAATATTAATAAGCACTAACATCAAGCATCAATTTTCTTAATTTTATTATCAAAAATGACATCCCCTGTATGAATCTTTTCTTCTGTAAATGCTTTATCTCTTTAAAACAAAGATTGTCTAAATTAGTCCAGTGTTCCAATTTCATGTAAATAATCAAAATGATATTATATTTCTAGGAGCCATTTTTCAAAGTTTTATTTTCTCTAAGATCCTTCATATAAAAGTTGCATAAACTCTACATAGAAGTAAAGCCATAAAGAAAATTGTAGAACAATTTACTAGATCCCTGTTTAGATATGCAAGCATTCTTGTATCATGTTATCTCTTTATTTCTAATAATTTTCTCACTTTTATGTATTGATGTTGCCCAATTTAAAAATTAGATAATAACACTTCAAAAATATAGTTGTTAAACATCATATAATATTAATAATAAATCTGTTATATAAAATGCACATTAATAGGCTCTTAAAAACATAATTTTTTATATGTTTTCAAAGTGAGTCAGCAGAAAACAATACCAAATGTGTTTCACATTCTCTGTAGGATTAAAATGAAGGCACCTCGGTGGCTCAGGTGGTTGAGCGACTGACTCTTCACTTCAGCTCAGGTCATGATTCTAGGGTTCTGGGATTGAGCCCCATGTCAGGCTTCACACTGAGCACAGAGACTGCTTGAGATTCTCTTTATCCCTCGGCCTCTCTCCCTCATTTGTATGCTCTCTTTCACTCTCTCTCAAATTTAAATAAATAAATAAACAAATGAGGTGGAATGCACTGTGGAAAACAGTAGGGAATTTCCTCAGCATGTTAAAGATAGAACTACCCTATAATCCAACAATTACACTACTAAGTATTTACCCAAAGGATACAAAAGTACTGATTTGAAGGGAAACATGCACCTGAATGTTTATAGCAGCATTATCAACAATAGCCAATTTATGGAAAGAGTCCAAATTTCCATTTATGATGAATGGATAAATCAGTTTTGGTATATATATTATATAACACACACACACACACACACACACACACACACACACACACACTGGAATATTACTCAGCTGTAAAAAAGAATGACATCTTGCCATTTGCAACAACATAAATGTCAAGAAAGTATCATGCTAAGCAAAATAGGTCAGTCAGAGAGAGACAAAAAACCATATGATTTCACTTATATGTGGAATTTAAGAAACAAAGCAAGTGAACATGGGGTGGGTGAAAAGAGAGGGATAACCAAGAAACAGACTCTTTTAACTATAGAGAACAAACTGATGGTTACCAGAGGGGAGGTGGGCAGGGGATTGGGCTAAATAGATAATGGGGATTAAAGAGGGTACTTGCTGTGGTGACCACCCCGTGTTATATGTAAGGGCAAATGACTAATTTCTATTACTGAAACTAATATGGCATTGTATATTAACTAGCTGGAATTTAAATTAGACTTGGGAAAAAAAATAGAATGAGAGGGAATATTCTATGTAATGGGCTAAAGGCATAGTAGATTTGGTAATTTCCTCAACAGATATAATATATATACTATTCATATGCTATATAATACTATACATATTTAATTCACATGTTATAACATTTTATACATATTTAAATGTTAGTATATAATATATAATTATTGATAAATCATATAATAATTATTTAAATATATAAATATATGAATGTGTATATAACACAAAGTAAGAATTGACTTCTTGCAATCACACATCAGACTTCAAAAGTTTAAAGTTAATATTTAATTTATTAATAGTTTAAAAATTCTATTTAAAATCAATATCCAATTATTAGAATAGATATTTAAATTATGAGGTCAGTAAAACATTGTTTTTGCTGCCAGTATTGTTGGCTATGGTGGACAGTTTTAGTAAAATTCACTAATTTAACTCAAGTAGGAGCATTTATGTTTTCATCAAGTACCAAGCTGTGTCACACATAAAGAAATTTATATAAATAGAAGCTGCCATCCATAGAGAAGGGTCACTATAAGTATCTCAATAAGATTATATTTGGTTTCCCTTGCTTACTGATAAACACCCTCATTGGAAATGAAGGCAATATAAAGAAGATAAAACTGATTATGGCTGATGTCTAGTGGAAGACAAATTGTGTTTAGATTGTGGACCAATAGATTCTCTGGTTAAAATAAAAACTTTTAAAAAATTACTTAAAGACCAAAGTAAAAAAAAATCCATTCATTTGACAAAGCCAACAGCTGTATTACTTTGATAAGCACTAAAAAGGGGAAATCATAACATAGTCATCTTGCTGTTTCTGCCTTGATATTCCAAATGGAGAAATTCATTTTGTGCCAATAGGCACTGCAGAAACCTTACTCAGTTTCTCTGCCAATATGACAATTTGCATAACATTACCCACAATGCCTCACATTGTGATTTTGCTTTGAAAACAGATTTAATTGAGCCTTGCTGAGCTGCATTAATGTGTCTGTTTAAATTGAGCAAACCTAATTATCTCACATGAAAGTTATGCCACCTCTGGTGCGACAAAGCTAATGCAATTAAAGTCAGCCAGATGTATTAATTGAGTATTGTAAACATGCAGTCTCTCTGGTAAAGAACAGTTCATTATACACCAGGAACTGGACAGTTTGTAACATATCTACACCAACTACAGTGCACCTTTCTAATGCATTATAATCCTCGATTTAAAAGTCCATAAATCCCAGAATCAAAGAACCACCATATGTCTTAGTGGTGAACATCTACATGGATTTGAAATGTTCTATCTCATACAATACATGTTGATCTTATACTTTGAAAACCCATTTTTCTGAAGCATTCATAATATATGGACTTTAGCTTTTCACGTTCTTAAAAAAAAAAAAAAAACATGAAATCAGAAGAGGCTGTCATGTCTTATCTCTGGCTCCACATGTTAGGAGCTCAAAAGTTGCCACTCTAAAACAACAAGTAAAAAGCTAAACAGGTTGGAAAATCAACAATTTTTTTTTCCCAAAGGTGAGGAGAAAAGGTGTATTTGAAATATACTAGGGAATTCTGTTCTTCTTAGTAAGAGACGTTCTCAGGAGGAACTAGTTAATCAGATCCTAGTCTACTGGAGTCTTGTCAGAGCTAATTCACCTTGCAGAAAGGAAATACCCAGCTCCACCCCACTCTAACCATCTTGTCCCACATAAGGGAGTAAAAAAAAAAAAAAAAAAAAAAAAACCCTGAAAAACACTTGAGAAATTCATAGTCTGGAGGCACAGACTCACTAAAAGACTGAGATCTAATCATAAAAGTGCCCTTCCCTCAAAACCTCACCTTCACATTACTAAAGGTCTATTTGCTTTTCCTTTTACTTGGGAGTTCATGTCCAACTATCAAGAAAATATTAGAAAGAATACCAAAGCCAAAAGCAAAAGAGACAAATCTAGTATCAGAACCAGTTGGAATTATCAGGTTTGGTATGATTAATATAAAAAGGGAGCTAATGAATAAAGTAAATGGTATGCAAGAAGAGATGGCCAATGCAAGCAGAGAGATGGACATACTAAGAAAAAACCAAAAAGAAATGCCAGAGATCAAAAACACTATAATCAAAATGAATACCTTCAAAAGACATGGTAGTACTAAGTCTTTACTAGGAAAGAAACTCTGAGTTTGAGGATATGTCAGTAGTAACTTCTAAAATCAAAAAGCCAAGATCAAGGAATAAAAAAATAAAAATTGTTTTAAAAATTAAAAAAAAGAAACATACACACACCAAAAACCAGTGTATCCAAGGACTGTGGGACAAATGTAATTAATCAATCAACACATACCAGAAACAGAAGGGGGGTGGGGAAGAAACAGAAGAAATATTTGAAACAATAAGAAATGTTTTTTTTTTTTCCTCCAAAACTGATGTCAGACACCAAACCAAAAATCCAGGAAGCTAAGAGTACACTAAATAGAATAAATGCCAACATATTATACTTAGACATATAATTTTCAAACTACAGGGAGTCAGAGATAAAATATTGAAAGAAGTCAGAGGAAAAAAACCCAACACATTTTATATAGAGGAACAGAGATAAAATTACACCTGACTTCTACTTAGAAATTATGTAAGCAAGAAGAGAGTGTAACAAAATATTTAAAGCACTGAGAGAAAAGAAAAGAAAACAGAACAGAACCACTAACCTACTACTGCAGAATTATCTTTAAAAAGTGAAAGAGAAATCAAGGGCAATCAACTTAATGACACCATCAATCAACTGGACATAAATAACATTCACAGACTACTTCATCCAACAACAGCAGAATACACATTCTTCTTAAGCTCACATGGAGCATTAATCAAGATAGACCACATTCTTGACTATAAAACATGCCTTCACAAATTTCAAATACAGGTCATACAATATCTTCTCTGAGATCACAATGGAATTAAACCAGAAATCAGCAACAGAATAATAACTGGAAAATTCCAAAATACATGGAGATTAAACAACACAATTTCCAAATAACACATGGGTCAATGAAGAAATATCAGGAGAAGTGTTAAAAAATATTTTGAACTAAATGAAAACAAAGCTTCTCAAGATTTATGAGATATAGTAAAAGCAATGCCTCAAGGGAAATTTGTAGCATTGAATGCAAGTATTAGAAAGGAAGTCAGATCCAAAATTAATAATCTAAATGTCCACTGTAGGAAACTAGAAAAACAAGACTAAGCTTAATGCAAAATAAGCAAGAAAAGAAATACTAAGAATTAGAAATGAAATCAATAAAATTGAAAGCAGGAAATCAATAAAGAATATCAGTGAAACAAAAAAACTGTTTCCTTAAAAATATCCAGAATATCAATAAGCCTCTATCTAATCTAACTAAGAAAAAGAAACACAAATTACTAATGTCAGAAATGAGAGAGGATCATCACTACATATCCCATAAACATTAAAAGGTTAACAAAGAAAAAATTCTATGAACAACTCTGTGCCCACAAATTTGATAACCTAGATAAAATAGATCAATTCCTTGAAAGACACAGTTACCAAACCCACACAAGAAGAAATAAGCCATCAGAATAGTCACATTTCTATTAAATAAATTGAATCAAAATTAATAGCATTTGCAAAGAAAAAAAAAGTACCAGGTGAAGATAGCTTCACTGTTAATTCTATCAAACATTTAAGGACAAAATTTTACCAATTTTTCTACTAATTTCTTCAGAGGGTAGAAGTAGAAGCAATACTTCCTAACCCATAATAATATCAGCATTACCCTAATAACAAAATCAAATACAATACAAGAAAACAAACCTACACACTGATATTTTTCATTAACATGGATGCAAAAATCCTAAACAAAATAGTAGCAAATCAAATCCAGCAATGCATAAAAATAATTATACATCATGACCAAATGGGATTTATCCCAAGAATAGGAGGCTGGCTTAACAGACAAAAATCAATTAATGTCATCCATCACATCAACACGCTAAAAAAGAAAAGCACCTGAGTATTGTGTGAGAGGTTGGGGAACTTAACTACATAAGAAAGTGAGAAGATGTCAAAGACTATTTGGTTTTTATGCATAAGTATACATGTATTTGTTGGTTCATTTTTAGAATGTACTACTTCTAGAAAATGACTACAAGAATAGATGTCAAACTAGTAACAAATATTAATAGTGGATACTGGACATTCATGATGATAATCTATTTCTTTTTCATATGTTTATTTTTTTTCTATTTTCATTTTAAACTAGATGTGTATAAATTCATTTCTAAGAGTTCTGGAATCTTACAGTTTCAAGATTTAAAAATAAAACAGCAACTAAGGACTTTGAAAATCAACATTTTGAGTGTAATGTACTTACTAATAACGAATTACTATTTTGAAAGGAAATTGGAGTACAGAGTAAATGGAGAGTTTCCTCTTTACTGCATATATCTATGCATTTTTAAAGTTTATTTATTTACTTTGAAAGAGGGAATGGACAAGGAGCAGAGAGAGAGAATCCCAAGCAAACTCCCTTGACCCCACAAAACAAACAGTGAGATCTTGACCTGAGCCAAAACCAAAAGCCAGATGCTTAGAGCCAGATGCCCCTGGGTGGCACCTCTCTGCATTGTTTTTAATAAGCAGGTAGTTTCATATGTACAATGTAAAATTTAAAAAGTGCAACAGAACTATAATAAAGGAGAAAAAACACCTAAAGTATAAAGATAGAGATGTCAGGTGTTTCCAGAAACGAGGATAATGTCGCATACCAAGATTTTATACCTATTTACTATGGGGAAATCCATTTCTGGCAATGTGAACTTTAAAAAGATAGAGATCAACTACAGAACTAAAAATGCCCAATTAACTAAAACCAAATCTAATTAGTGGTAAGTACATCTTTTGTTTGTTAAAATGAAAAGAAAAAAAAAGAGAGTGAGTTTAAAATAATCTTGCAAGCATCCTCATAAAGGGGCTAATTTGTTTTTTACCAAGACTAGAAATCTGCCTTTAAACAAACACCTCATCTGAATTTGAAGGTCTGAAAGTGAATGGATGACACAGCTTTCACGAATTCCAATCTGAATGTTAAAGCAGTTATAATCACTTTTATTTATATGCCTTCTCAAGACAAAATATGTTAATGTATCAACTATAGGGTACTACATATACAAATATGTTTCAAGATAAGTGGATATCTTGTGAAAAATAGATAAGCTAATTTATAAACCAAATACAGTTGTATCATGTCTACACAAAATAAAATTTTGTCTTGGAAATAATAATATATAGTCTTGCACAAGTCCATTTGGCTATTCAATCTATTATTAATATGAATAAAAATATACTACTCAGTAATAAAGATTACTTGTCTTTCTCTGTTCTACAAGAAAATTAGTTTCAAGTAACAAGTGGTAGCTTCTTAAAGATTTGTTTCAGTTTGGAATGTGAAATTGTACCAGTGACTAGAACTTTTCTTCGTTTTTTAATCTTTATTTTGAATTAATCTCATAGTCATGCATGGTTTTATACCTTGACTTTGCTTATTTGGAAAATATTGATACACTAAGTTATGCAGATATTCCAAAGATTGAGGCATTTCCTATCAAATACTATTAGTTAATTTCCTTGAAATGGCAGGCTGTCATTGTTCACTTTAGAGAAAGTATCTGCCAGACACCCAGTCTGAATAACCAGTTGGTCTTTCAATCTTTCTTTCTATTAAAATGGCGTTCCATAAATAAAGCACCAAGTCCAGTGCAACTCAAAAAATTGTACAAGTGTTTTTCATCAAGATAAACATGGTAGAAGGGTATCCTGCAGAGGCACTTTGTACACTTTTCTCAGTTGGACATACAGAATATTAAATCCATAGACAAGGGGTGGGCTTTAATAAAATTAGCATACAATTTTTTGATGTTTATTTATATTTGAGAGAGAGAGATACAGTGCATGAGCAGGGGAGGGGAATTCAGAGACTGAGAGAATCTGAAGCAGCCTCCAGGCTCTGAGCTGTCAGCACAGTGCCCGATGTGGGGTTCAAACTCACGAGCCATGACCTAAGCTGAAGTCCAAAGCCCAACTGACTAAGCAACCCAGGCACCCCCCCAAAATTAGTATTTTTAATGCTTCAGTAAGAACATTTTTAAAAGTGTATTTATTTATTTTTGAGAGAGAGAGAGAGACAGACAGACAGAATACGAAGCAGGGTTAAGGGTCTGAGCTGTCAGCACAGAGCTCAACTGTGAGATCATGACTTGAGCTGGTCGGACACCTAACCAACTGAGCCATTCAAGTGCCCCTCAACAAGAATATTTTAAACTGAAACTAGGGCTTTAAAATTGAGTGTATGGCAGTGAAAATTAGGGCTACTAATGCCAGTACCTCTGTGTTGATTTCTGCTCAAGAGACAACATTTTTACTCACTGGTTTTTTGGTACATCAGTGCAAATATCAACCCAGAGAAAAAAGTAAATAACTTGTTAGTATTACAATGAAAATAGAATTGACCTCATGAACTGCTTGAAAGAGGCTTAGAGAACCTAACTGTTAAAGAAATCACTGTGAGTAATCACTTCACTTAAAAAGGGCAGCCATAATTAAACTCCAGATACTTATAGCCTATAGATAATGCAGGAAAAAAAATGACCAGATCTTCAGATCCAGATCTTATAGAATTGGGAGTTTTTGGTAACAACACTTCTACAATAATATTAGCAACCAATTGAATTTACTTACAAGCTTGTCTTGAGTGGCCTTCAGATGAGTAGATCTCTGCACCTGCTAGCAGAATTATAAAACTTTATGTAGAGGCTTTAATTGGGTTCATTCATGTTATCAGTCCAGAAGTTCTCAGCAAGACCTTACTGTTTCAAGGCTGTGTCTTTGAAACAGCCCTGGCTATGGGAATGGTGATCATAACGTATATTCCAAGTACAGGGAAAGGGCAGGGATCCACTGATTACTCAATTCCAGCCTCTGGGACAACTGGAAGTCATATATCTCAGTGACCTTCTCCAACAAAATAAAGTGTGGTATCATAAAACGGGTTGGGTATTTGAAATAAGGTTTGAACTGAAGTGCATGGGTGTCACTTTGTCATGATCCTAGGGTCATGATATCGAGCCCCTAGTTGGGCTCTAAGCTGAGCATGGAACCTGCTTAAGATTCTCTCTCTCTTTCTCTCTCTCTCTCTCCCTCTGCCTCACCCCTGCTTGTGCATTCTCTCTCTCTCTCTCTCTCTCTTTCTCTCTTCCTCTCTAAAATAAAGGCATTTGTATCATCCTCAGCAAGTTAATAATCCTTTATGCCCTAATCATTCCATCTGTTTAATGGGAAGAGGACTGTAAAGAAAGATAAAGAATATTTGTGGAATTGAAGTTTTATTTAATTGTCTCACCATCTTTATAAGATTTTCATTATTTTCATCAATTCTCGGGTTAGGAAATAACAGAGTAGAGTTTAAATCAGAATTTTTAGCGACAAAGTCAAGCCTCAATCTAAAATTTCATCAGCATTTTATTAGAATTTGCCTATGAATCTATAATAGAAAAGAACAAGAGATGCTAGAAACCATGATAAGGTTTCTTTTCTCTGCTTTGTATTTCCACCTAAGATATGTATTTCTTACTTAATTGAATGATTTTTTTGACTAAATTTAACACTCAGTTTCTCAAAATTTCTCCCTTAGCTGGAAAATCTCTCTCAAGCTGTCCTTGAAAAGGGCTCTTTTAGTCAGTATATAAGCACAACTACCTTTGATCACAGACACCTGTTTCATGGATTCATTTTCAAAGGGTTTTATTACCATTCATTATTTGATTGATAGCTTTTGCAGAAACAAAGATTTCTGAAAAATGGTAATCTCTTTGCTTGATTGACTCTATGATCATTTAACTAAGTCAAAACAAAACAAAACCTAAACTAAAAAAAATTCCCCTTTTCACATTTTCATCTTTCTATAATCATCAGAAAATTTCATTGCAACATTTAGGCATCAGGATACATGGGGCAAAAGAGGAGTTTTCTACAATACAGTTTGCATTCATCTTCCCATCATAGCATCTGAAATGGTAACAGTCCTGCACTATATCAACCATTTATTTGTTTGCTCAGCACCCTGCTTTTTAGTCTTGAGATATTTTTTTTCAGGTTCCCTTTATACTCTTTAAAAAAATCATTGAAGATTCCAAAGAACTTTGGTTTATGTGGATTATATCTTTAGATATTTTCTGTTTTAAAAATTAAAATGTAAAACGTATAAAGTTATTTATTAATTTAAGCCTATTAATAAATGTAACCCAAAACAGCAGAATTTCATGAAAAATGAATGTATTTTTCAAGATATTGTTTTACATTTTCAAAATAATTGTTTTGTTTTTTTACAAATCTCTTTTAATCATGGATTAATAGAAGACATCAGAATTCTTATATATTCACATATCTGCTCCTATATTAATCTGTGATGATAGCCTTTGTGGCCTCTAGAAAATCCCATTGTAGATTTATTAAAGAATAAGAATTAAAAAAGCAAATAATATCTTTGTCTTGCTTTAACAGGTATTTTTACATACCACAAAGTTCCCGTTTGAAGTGTACAATTCAATGTTTTGTAGTATGTTTACAAAACTATGCAATAATCACTAAAATCTTAATTTCAGAACATTTTCATCAACACAAAAAGAAACCTTATATCCATTACCTGTCCCTCTCCATTTTCCTCCCCACAGTATCTTGCAACCAGTAATTTTCTTTATCTTTATAGAATTGCTTATTCAGGACATTTTATATAAGCAGTATCATAAAATATATATATATTTTATGAGGCACCTGGGTGTCTCAGTTGGTTAAGTGTCCAACTTTGGCTCAGGTCATGATCTCATGGTTCATGGGTTCAAGCCCCCCGTCAGATTCTGTACTGACAGCTCAGAGCCTGGAGCCTGCTTCAGATTCTGTGTCTCCTTCCCTCTCTGCCCCTCCCCAGCTCGTGCTCTGCCTCATTCTGTCGCTAAAAAATAAATAAAAGTAAAAACAAATGTAAATGTTTTTCTGTCACTGGCTTCTTTCACTTATACTCTATAAGAGGCCCATCCATGTTGCCACATGTGCCAATACTTCATTCCTCTTTTGTTGTTGTTTTGTTTTTAATGTTTACTTATTTTGAAGGAGAGAGAGCATAAGAACATCCATGCACACATACATGAGTGGGGAAGGAAGAGAGAGAGAGAGAGAAAGAGAATCCCAAGCAGGGTCTATGCTGTCAATGCAAAGCCCAACTCAGGGTGGGCTTGATCTCAGGAACCATGAGATTATGTCCTGAGCCCAAAGCAAGAGTCAGAGACTTAACAGACTGAGCCACTGGGCGCTCCTTCATTCATACCTAGGAGTGGAATTGCTGGGTCATTGGTAACTATATAACATTTTGAGGAGCTGCCAAATTGTTTTCCACAGCAGTTTCACTATTATACATTCACCATCAATGTATAAT
Source organism: Hyaena hyaena (assembly GCF_003009895.1). Classification (NCBI taxonomy): domain Eukaryota; kingdom Metazoa; phylum Chordata; class Mammalia; order Carnivora; family Hyaenidae; genus Hyaena; species Hyaena hyaena. Next base: position 640,003 of record NW_024081299.1, on the reverse strand, counting down.
GGTTACAGTTTATCCTCATTCTTACCAACACTTATTCTTGTCTTTTTTTTACTTTTTTTTAAGCCACTCTAGCATGTGTGATATCTCAATTTTAATTTTTGCTTCCATATTGACTAATGGTGTTGATCATCTTTTTATATACTTATTATCCATACATATGTCTTCTCTAGAGAAATGTGTATTTATGCTTTTTGCCCATTTTTTACTAGGTCATTTGTCTCTTTATTGGTGAGTTGTAACTTTTTTATATGTTCTGAATATAAGTCCTTGTTATCCTTAATTTTATATGTCAACCAGACTGAGCCACTATGCCCAGATTTGGTCAAACATTATTCCAGAGGTTCCTATGAAAATTTTTTTTTTTAATTTTTAAAATGTTTCTATTTATTTCTGAGAGAGAGAGAGAGAGAGAGAGAGACAGCATGAGCAGGGGAGGGTCAGAGAGAGAAAGAGACACAGAATCCGAAGCAGCCTCTAGGCTCTGAGCTAGCAGTCAACACAGAGCCTGATGCGGGGCTTGAACCCACAAACCATGAGATCTTGACCTGAGCCGAAGTCAGATGCCTAACCGACTGAGCCACCCAGGCACCCCTCTGATGTAAATGTTTTATTGGATGAGATTAACATTTAAACTGGTGGGTTTTGAGTAAAGCAGATTACTTTCCCCATTGAGAATGGACTCATCCAATTCTCATTGGGGAAAGCCCAAATGAGATGAAGCCCAAAACAGAACAGAGACTGGTCTCCTCTAGGCAAGAAGGAATTTTTTAGGCAAGACTGACCTTTGGCATCAAACTACAACTCTCCCCTGAGTCTCCAGCCTGAAAATCTACCCTGTAGGTTTTGAATTTACCAAGGCTTCACAATCATGTCACCAGGTCCTTAAAATAAATCTTTCTGTATTATACACTCATCTTATTGATTCTGTTTCTTGACTACTATACTCCTTTATCAGATCTATGATTTGCAAATAATTTGTCTCTGGGTTGTCTTTCTACTTTCTTAAATAGTATCCTTTGAAAGCATATATTTTTTAAAGATTTTGTTTCAGTTCCACTTAGAAATCTTCATTGTTTGTGCCTTTTGTATCATATCTGAGACATCATTGCCTAATCTAAGGTCATACAAATTCACTCATATATTTTAAGAGTATGACTATTTTAGCTCTTAACATTTAGGTCTATGATCTATGCAGAGTTACTCTTTGTGTATGCTTTGAGGTAAGTTTTCAAGTTTATAATGCATTTGTCTCAACAATATTTGTTGAACCTAGTATTATTTTGAAAATATGTTTGCCCCACAGACTAACAGAAAAGGTCTCTAAACCATTTTTGAGAATTTTGTCTTGTCTCTAAGTATCATTACATTGTAGCAATCACCTTAATTAAAACTTTGCATTTCTAATCCACTTTATTTTTTTAAGTTTATTTATTTGTTTTGAGAGAGAGAAAGTGCAAGCAGGAGAAGGGCAGAGAGAGTGGGAGAGAGAGAATCCTAAGCGGGTTCCCTGCTGTCAGTGCAAAGCCCAACACCCAACGCAGGGCTGGAGCAGGATTGGATCTCACAAATGGAACCTTGAGATCATGACCTGAGCTGAAACCAAGAATCAGATGCTTAAATGACTGAGCCACCCAGGCACTCCTCTAATCCACTTTAGCATGTGGTTGTTTAGCCTCATACCAGTGAGATTTTTATCTTGTGTTATCTTGGGTAATGGGATTTAGAATAATGACCATGTTTAATGTCATTTTTCAAAGAAATGAATCCTTATGGATTTCCTAAATACAAGTTGAAGGTGGATTTTTTTTTTTTTTTTTTTTTTTCCTCAGGATGCCATTCAGTCTTTAAATCAGGAATAAGATCAGTTGACCTTTTTTCTGGGATGTGATTGCAAGTGAAAAGTTCCTTCCCTTTAAATGTTTATGAGCCTCCAATTTCATATTTCTAGAATTCTGCTAACATTGTAGCTTACTGCCTACTGCACTTCACTTTCTGTGTAAAACAGCCACCAATTTTGAATACTTACACGATATATCAAGTGCTCAGTTACTAAAATACACATTTTTTTAATTAAGCCTGATGAGATTAGGCATGTCCACGGTGGTATGGCCCTAATAACCTGTGTAGTCAGTCTTAGTGACCCTTTTAAAAAGAACAAAAGTAAGGCTTTGAGGTATCATTTTTAGAAAGCGCTTGTACCAAGACTAAAGCATTGACCAGAAAATAATTCCAGCTAATGATAATCCAAAAGTTAAAGAGCTACACTGAGAAAAGGTAAGACTCATTAATATGCTTTGTTTCAAATAAAATAAATGTGCTTATAATTTTGTTAAATGAGATAGGCTTTGTCATTGATATGAGGAAACATTTTCTGAGGTAGGGGCTTAAGGAAAGTTGAAGAATGAAAACTGGAATACATTTCCTTTCCTATCACTGCTGATTACAAAGATATTTGCATGTAAATAGAAATTTTCTTCTGTGTAATCAGCAGACTATTCCTTTAGTTTACTATGCATGTTGTCACTATGGATCCTTTTTTCTTCGGTAATCAATTCAAATATCACAGACATTAGACTATGACATCATCAAAGAATCCAAGATTAGAAACAGTCATGAGATCAAAACGGGGAATATACTTTTGTACAAATGTCTCAGTAAGCTACAATAATGGTCGCTCTGAATATGAGAAATTCTGATAGCTTTATAAGGCTTAGACTACTATGAAATATGCAATCAGTATATTGATATTAATATTAATATGTGGATCCAATGTCCTTTCCAAGACAAAAATAACTGTACCATTACATAAACAGTTTATTCAAATTTACCCTTTCTCTTCAGATCTCTTATAGAACTTAACTGTATTCTTCTATGGAATGTATCTCTTTGGAAGAATATATATGTCTCAGTCTCTTGCTCTAGTAAATTAGTGAGCAAACTAGTATAATTTAAGAGTAGTTATTTTTTTTTAATTTTTTTAATGTTTTTATTTATTTCTAGGAGAGAGAGAGAGACAGCGTGAGCAAGGGAGGGTCAGAGAGAGAGGGAGTCACAGACTGAAACAGGCTCCAGGCTCTGAGCTGGCAGTCAGCGCAGAGCCCGACGCAGGGCTCGAACCCACGAACCACGAGATCATGACCTAAGCGAAAGTCGGACGCTTAACCGACTAAGCCACCCAGGCGCCCCAGAGTAGTTATTTTTTTAATACCCAAAGGCATCTAGCTGAGTATCTGGCTCATAATGTGTAGTATATAATTACCTGCAGATTAAATTAACAGAGCTATGTAATATCAAACAGCTCAGTGGCTCACTACAATTTAATGTGATACCTGTTTTCTCATATGAAACAATGTATATAACCCATTAAAAGCTAGTTACAGTATTTAAAACATAGAATGTGCTTTTAGAAACAAACAGGAGGAGCACCTGGGTGGCCCAGTCAGTTAAGCACCTGACTTCAGTTCAGTTCATGATCTCAGGGTTCTGTTTGTGAGTTTGAGCCTCATGTCAGGCTCTGTGCTGACAGCTTAGAGCCTGGAGCCTGCTTCTGATTTTGTGTCTCCCTCTCTCTGTTTTTCAGCCCCTCCCCCACTCATGCTCTGTCTCTCAAAAAGTAAATAAAAATATTTTAAAAATATTTTTTAAAAAACAAAGAGGAAAAGTGACTATTCTGGCAAATCAAATGCATATGACTATACATACTTTTCTGAAGTATGAAAGTAGAATTTTTCAGAAAACCCAGAATGAGGGTATCAGCATTCAAAACTAACCATTTTATTATTTTTTTTAATTTTAAGAACTATAAAATAAGAATGATTGTCAGTTGAACAATATATAGTATGCTGTCAAAAAGAAGGAGGGTTGCCGGGTGGCTTAGTCAGTTGAGCATCCGACTTCGGCTCAGGTCATGATCTTATGAGTTCAAACCCCACATCAAGCTGTCTGCTGTCACCACAGAGCCTGTTTTAGATTCTCTGTCCCCCTCTCATTGTCCCTCCCTGAGTTATTCTCCCTCTCAAGAATAAGTAAACATTAAAAAAAAGGAACTGAATGAATGATGACCTCCTATTTTAAAAAGTTCTCATATTTAAACAATCTTAAAAACAAAATATTATTTTAAGTTACTCCTCACTGATTTTAAATGACCAGCCTTGATTATTTTACCTTTAACTATCAATTCACATATCAGACTTCTTACTTGACATTTTGGCTTGTATATTAGAAACCTCAAATGGAACTTCACCAAAGCACAAAATTCTTGATATGTCCCTAAACATTTTTCTCTTCCTAAAATGGAACTACCATCATAAACTCAGCAGCGTATGCCAAAAACATGAGCTATCTTTGATTCCTACCTTTCATTTCTAATCCATCATAATATACTATCAATACATGAAAAATACACATACATGTATATCATGATTATATCCATTTCTGTTTCTACTACCAGCTCTTTAGGCTAATCACTGTTATAGAATCCTAACAGCGTTTTCTAGTTTGAATCATTTTGACTAGTCTTAGTCTTCTTTTTGTTCACTTGTATGTTCTAAATATCATAAATAGGCATTAATTTTGGTAAGAATTCATATTCAAATAAATTATGCCCTGGAAAAGAATACGCATACCAGTAAAAGAAAGATTTGCAAATGCATGTATGAAAAGACATCATGTTTTTCTAGAGTGTATCACTGGCTGTAGAGAAGTATTCTGTGTTTTAAGATAAAACATTTTGAGTTGTATGTGTGTATCAAGTGGTGAGAAGCAGCTTATTTGGATTTTTTTTAAAGCAGCATCTCTATACATCTTTTATTAAACCCATTTATGTTGATTGCTGTGTAATTTACATGGGAAAAGGAGATGATTCATAGCCTTCATGAGTGCTTGCATTCTTTTTTTCTTTCTTAATTGTTGGCAGAATTGGGTGTTCCTGCAGCTGAATCTTGGTCCTGGGATGGGAGATATTGGGACCTAAAAAGAAACCATGGCTTAAAGATCAGACAGGCCTAGGGATAGATCTGACTACTTTGGGGTAATATGTCTTTCTTTCTCTGTCCTTTTCTGTTTTCTTCCCTTTTTTCTTTCAACCCTACCTCTTCCCTTCTTTCTTTTCAGTATTAACACTTCATTATATGTAAACCCATTATATGCCTATGCTAGGCACCAAGTATAAAAAGATAAATAAATACATTCTTCATGAGCTGGAGGATTTTTGTTTAGTAGGGAAGTCAGATAGTTAGGGTAATATTCAGCATACCAAGAGATTAAGAGATAGATAAGATTAAATCAGACCATAAAAGCCAGGGAACTTTTCAAAAGAAGAGAAGGTATTTGAGTTCCATTTGCCGTCAAAGGAGGTTATCTCCCTGAGATACAAGATGGGATTTCATGAATATTCTTCTCTCAATTATTACCTTTCTCTCTAAGTAACTTATTATCCTGGGAGATTTTCAATATTTTTTTCATGAGAATCAGGTTTCAAATTAAATCTAAGAAAATCATATTGTAGCAGTTTAATTCAACATACATTCCTGTGTCTACTGCTTTGAAGTAATAAAGGTGATATAAAGACTGATAACATAGAAGTTCTGAAATATATAAACTTTTATAATCTCTCCTTTGAAAAGATGGAGAAACATGCAAATAACTCCATTAGTTGTCAGACTAATAAATTACATTACAAAATTATAAACAGTGCTATGAAACTACAGGAAAGATTAATTCCAATTGAGGTATCATGTGATCATAGAAAGTTTTCCAAAAAAAATAAGAAGGAAAAAAAAAGATAGTTGATTTAGTTAATGTTTTTTTTGTTTTGTTTTGTTTTGTTTTTTTGGTTAAAAAAAACAGCAAAGAAGATTTCATGCAGGGCTCTTGCAATCGAAGAGAGAGATTGAACTCAACTCTGCTGGGAAAAAAAAAAGGGGGAGTCAGGGAGATAATTAAACACAGTCCTGAATAGTGAAAAAGCACACTGGAGGACACTGGTGAGGAGGTTGGTCAGTGTTTAGGTCAATGTGTTTGCTAACTGTTGTTTATATAAGTTAGGGTCCTACATTCCCATAGAGACTGTGAGATAGGGGCTCTATATCTCTTGATTCCTCTCATTTGTCCTTGAGAAAAACATTCCTGGCCACAGAGGCTTTACATCTTAAAGAGGCAGAAAAAAAATTTACAACTGCATGTTTTCTAAAGCAAATGCTAAGAAAGGGAGACAGGAAGAAAGAAACCTGTCTAAAGTTTAACCAGACTGAAGAGAATATTATAGCCACCTGGTTCACCACTGAATCATCAAATCCAAACAAATACATTAACATTTAAGGTACATGTATAAGATTATACATGTAATATAATATAATATGTAATATAACATATTAAGTTACAATACATGTAACTTAATGTTATATATTCTTGTATACATGTATAAGAATATACATTTATATATTACCTTTCTCTTCTACAATCTTTTGCTGCATTATCTTTGATTATACCTTGATCTGGCAACAGTTTTGTGATACCGTTTCTCATGGAATGAATTCTGACTACCCCTTAACAAAGTTGGGTAAAATAAATTTCTATTAATAGTTTAAAAACATTTGTCTCATTAAATTATAACTGATTACTCATAATCCCAAGGAAATTTTAGGTTGCTTGAAAAATTTAAAGAAACTGCTGTCAGATTTCTAGAACTTCAAGTTTTCTTGTGCAATAACAAATCTTTCTCTGTGAAAATATTCATTCACCAGTTTGCCAGAGGTATCCTGTTGTAGTTGTACACTTTGAGTTTTATGTTATTTTTGGCACTGTTAGTATTTCTTATAAGAAGAACAGGAAGTTAATACAATTCTGAATGGTGTGATTAGGCAAGTCCAACTCAGGCCAGCAGAAAAGCATGAAGAAGGCATGGTCTTGGAGAGTTCACTCTGGCTATTTTATGTGATGCATAACATGAGCGAGCACCAGTTTGTAGAACACTAGCAAAGTACAACGAAAAATGGGCAGGCAAGGACCAGGCATGGTTGGTTCATGACATAAATGCATATAGTATGATACCAGTGCTAAACTTAAAATCTGTGTTTGAAGTTGCTAAGCTAAGGAGCTGAACATCATTTGGCGGTCTCTGTACAGGGAAAGTGATCTCTTTCCTTTAGTATTTTTTTTTTTTATATTTCAAACAATATGAATAAATTGCCAAATTGAAATGATAACTCTGGAAAATTTTTTAAAGGACTAATTTTTTACAAAAATAATTCTTTTTAAAAATTCCTTTTCAGAGAAATTATTACAAGTACATGCAAGGCAGATAATCTTTCCTTGCCTAGCAAATTGAAGAAAAATAATCAAATAGAAGAAACAAAAAAGAAAAATTAATTGAAAGCTGATTGAGGAGTTAGTTTGAAGAGATTCATTACTACCTCTCTAGCTCTTTTTGAATATGCATAGGGAAAAGTTCTCAAGGGCAGTATGAAACAAATGTGCTTTCATGTCATCTAAAATAAGTTGCATTTCAGTGTTCGAGTGGATAAAATGTTGCAAATGGAACATAACTGGAAAAGACCTACAGAAAACTAGAAATAATATAAAAAGAAGCCTTTAATGTCATTGAGGTAATTACTTTTCTCATGAAGTAAGTGCCATACTTTACTAGTGAAAGGAGAGGATGACACTATTTGTCTCATTCATTGTTGAAATATGATTTATCATAGTTCATTTATGATAGCCTCATATCTTCTTGTCATATTTTGAACATGATTTATTCAAAAAAAATGATTTCACTTTCAATTTAAAGGCAGTGTACAATCATTCCAGTCTATAAATATATTAAAATTCACTACAACTAAACTAGGAAATAATTAGAGTTCAGCTTGGATTTCTTCTGTAACCAAATTATACAAAGGGGACAGGAGAGGCTAACAGAGAAAGGCTTTCACCTTATCTGGAAAGAGTAATACACTTTTAGAAAGAGGAATGACAATATCTTAAACATATTCAAATGCATTATGGTTTCTTTTACCAAATCAACATAGCTTATAATGTTATAATTTTATATTCACACAGAAAATTACATCATTCTTTCCTAAACTATATTCATTCATAAAAGAAATTGCATTTCTAATCAGATAGGGAACAAGTACCTCAAATATGTAAAAGAACACTAGCTTTGGGTTAGAAGGAGCCCTTTGTAATCACTGACTACTCTTGTCTTCAGGCATATTTTCCCACAATTAGTTTGAGGTAGTTTACATATATTCAGGAAAATTTTAAGTCTGCCACTTCTGTTTTGTAATTTGGAGCACATTTTTTTTTCCTGGTGCACAGTCTATAATATTAATATTTTGCAAGTTAATATGACTTCTAAAATATAATTAATTAAAATCACAGATTGCATAAAATATATTAATTGCAAATCAAATTTAGCAAAGTATTTCTCAATAAAAAGTATCATCAAGTATTAATAGTACCATTGAGTCTGTAAATTGATACAGCCTTCCTGGAGGGCCAATTTGAATCTCTATATATTGACAATTAAAATGTACTTACTTTGTCGTCCATCAGTCATTTCTATGAATTTATTGTAAGGTAACAATTAGATGCATTTGGCAAATATGTGTACCAGACTCTTCATCTTGACGTTTTATAGATACCAAAATATTGAATAAAACCAAAATGTTAAACAGCTGTGAATCACCCAAAACTTGGTATACTCAGCGATAACTAAAATGGTATTTGTTGGGGGTACTAGATGGCTCAGTTGGTTAAGTGTCCCTTCCACTTTGGCTCAGGTCATGATCTCGTGGTTCGTGAGTTTGAGCCCTTCACTGGGCTCGTGCTGACAGTGTGTAGTCTGCTTGGGATTCTTTCTCTCTCCCTCTCTCTCTCTGCCCCTCCCCCACTTGTGCATGCTTGCACTCTCTCAAAATAAACTTGGGGTACATGTGCCCCTATGCACCAGCACTCCTGTATCCTTTGGGTAAATTCCCAGGAGTGCTCCTACTGGGTCATCTGGTAGTTCTATTTTTAATTTTTTGAGGAACCTCCACACTTTTCCAGAGGGGCTGCATCAGTTTGCATTCCTGCCAATAGTGTAAGAGGGTTCTCATTTCTCCAAATCCTCACCAGCATCTGTAGTCTCCTGATTTGTTCATTTTTGCCACTCTGACAAGTGTGAGATGGTATCTCAGTGTGGCTTTGATTTGTATTTCCTTGATGATGAGTGACATTGAGCATCTTGTCATGTGTCTGTTGGACATCTGGATGTCTTCTTTGGAAAAGTGTCTATTCATGTCTTCTGCCGATTTCTTCACTGGATTATTTGTTTTTTGGGTATGGAGTTTGGTAAGTTCTTTACATATTTTGGATACTAGCCCTTTATCCGATATGTCATTTGCAAATATTTTTTCCCATTTTGTTGGTTGCCTTTTAGTTTTGTTGGTTGTTTCTTTTGCAGTGCAGAAGCTTTTTATCTTGATGAGGTCCCAATAGTTCATTTTTGCTTTTAATTCCCTTGCCTTTGGAGATATGTCAAGTATGAAATAGCTGCAGCTGAGGTCAAAGAGGTTGTTGCCTGCTTTTTCCTCTAGGGTTTTGATATTTTCCTTTCTTATTTTTAGATCTTTGATCCATTTTCAGTTTACTTGTGTATATGGTGTAAGAAAGTAGCATAGTTTTATTCTTCTTCATGTTGCTGTCCAGTTTTCCCAGCACCACTTGCTAAAGAGACTTTTTTCCATTGGATACTGTTTCCTGTTTTGTCAAAGATTAGTTGGCCATACATTTGTGGGTCTAATTCTGGGTTCTCTATTCTATTCCATTGGTCTATGTATCTGTTTTTGTGCCAATACCATCCTGTCTTAACGATTACAGCTTTGTAGTAGAGGGTAAAGTCTGGGAGTGTGATGCCTCCCACTATGGTTTTCTTCTTCAGTATTACTTTGGCTATTTGGGGTCTTTTGTGGTTCCATACAAATTTTAGGATTGTTTGTTCTAGCTCTGAGAAGAATGCCAGTGCAATTTTGATTGGGATTGCTTTGAATGTGTAGATTGCTTTGGGTAATATTGACATTTAAACAGTATTTATCCTTCCAATCCAGGAGCATGGAATGTTTTTCCATTTCTTTGTGTCTTCTTCAATTTCCTTCATAAGCTTTCTATAGTTTTCATCATACAGATCTCATGTATCCTTGGTTAGGTTTATTCCTAGGAATTTTATGGTTCTTGGTGCACTTATAAATGGGATCATTTCTTTATTTCTCTTTCTGTTGCTTCATTATTGGTGTATAAAAATGCAACCGATTTCTGTACATTGATTTTGTACCCTGCGACTTTGCTGAATTCATGTATCAGTTTTAGGAGTCTTTTGAATATACTTTAAACGCATATAGAGAATTTTTTAAAGGAGAAAACCCAAAGGATTCACCAATGACTAGCATTTTATTTAATAGCAAAACCCTAAATTCATTTCCAAGTACTTAATATGCGCTGAAAAATATTTGTGACTAAATGAGTAAATTCATGAAGATAATAAAGACAGGAATCAGAAAATGTGTTTTCACCCATAATGTTAAATATTCTTCATTGGCAGTCTTGCAAATGCAGTCAGTAAAAAAGAAACAAACATTAGAAAGGAGTAAAAGTGTAGTTATTTACAAGTAATAGTATATCATACAGAGAAAATGAGAATTAATTAAAAACTTAAAATTGTGTGGGTATATTTTGAAGGCTATGGCTATTATGGAACTTTATAGCCTTGAATGTTATACAAATTATGTGCAATGTTATATACAGCAAAGAATAAAATGAATGTGAAAAATGCTACATCCATTATTATAATAAAATAAAGAATGGAATGCCTGGAAATATATCTAACAAGTTGAATCTAGGGCCTATATCATTGGAAGGACACAGTTTGCTTAAAATACATAAAAAAAAAAAAATTGGTGCTTGGGTGGCTCAATTAGTTGAATATCCAGCTCTTAATTTTGGCTCAGGTAATGATCCCAGGATTGTGGGATCTAACCCTACATGTGTCTCCACGCAGAGTGTGGAGTCTGCTTGAGATTCTCTTTCTCTTTCTACCCGGCACCTCTCCCAATTTCACACGCTCTCTGTCTTAAAAATTTTTTTTTTAATTTTTAAACACATAAAAGGATGAACAAATTAAGCAATCTATCATTACTGTGGATAGGAAGACTTACTATTTTAATATTTCAGTTTTCCTTAAAGTGATCAAAATATTTAAAACAATTTAGTAGTATTTCCTATGGTTATTTATTTCTGAATTTGTAAAGAATTTGAGGTCAATATGAAGGAATCAAGTCAAAATTATAAAGAAAATTTAGAGAGATGATGAATGGGACCTTAAACAATTAGATGGTATATTACATTGTAAACCTAAAATTATTTTAAAAGCACATTGCCAATGCATGAGAAAGCAGATGATTAATAAAGAGAACATATAGAAGTCCAATTAATATAAAGTGTGACATGTAAAACCATAATATTTTTAATATTAGACAGATGATAAATTATTCAATAAATGATGATGAGATAGTCATTTCTAAATATAAAAGATTAAATACACTATATATCACAAGAAATTCCAAGTGAACAACAGTTTTAAAAATATAAAGCTGAAAGCCGCCTGGCTGGCTCAGTTAGTAGAGTATCTGATTCTTCATCTCAGAGTTGTGTTTGAGCCCCATGTTTGATGTAGAAATCACTTTAAAAAATAAAATAAATAAAATAAAATAAAGCTGAAACCAAAAAAGCCCCAGTAGAAAGTATAAATGAACAATCTACATACTGTTGGAGCCAAGATAAAATATTTTAACAGAGAAGGTCAGGCAAAAGTGTGTTTTTTTGTACATCTAAACAAACAAATCATTAAATGACAGTTTTTAAAAAGCCTCAAAGGATAAAATGCATACAAGCCAGAAAATATTTAAAAGACATGGTGAGGTAACAGTGTGCTGGAGCTGGCTTCCATTGGCTTGCCATGTGTCAGTTCTGTTCCTGTTTTCCCGACTGTGCTTTCATAAGTGATATGAGGTTGAAATCAGCCACAGTAGATAATTGATTATACCACAGAAACTAACAAGCATTACAAATCAAAGCCTACCCTCCCAAGTCTGTTAAACATTTACCAGTATGTGACTGCTTATATGTTAATATAAACCTGCAGAAGATGTGATAGAAGTAGATGGGGAAATCGGGGCGCCTGGGTGGCTTAGTCGGTTAAGCGTCCGACTTTCGCTTGGGTCATGATCTCGCGGTTCGTGGGTTCGAGCCCCGCGTCGGGCTCTGTGCTGACTGCCAGCTCAGAGCCTGGAGCCTGTTTCAGATTCTGTGTCTCCCTCTCTCTCTGACCCTCCCCTGCTCACGCTGTCTCTCTCTCTCCTAAAAATAAATAAAACATTAAAAAAAAAAAAAAAAAAAAGAAGTAGATGGGGAAAAATAAAACAAAACAAAAAGAGAGAAAGAGAAAACCTGAATCATGAAATATTAAAATACTTAATCGTGTCATTTTCCCATTATTACATAGTGGAATTTATTGTCTTTTTTAAATTATAGATGAAAAAATAAGCCTTTTTCTGTTTTCTTTTTTTAATTTTTTTCAGATTTATCCATTTAATACTTTTTGAATATAATAGCATTGAGCTATTTACAGTATTGGTGAATAATTTTAAAATTTCCTTCCTCCAGTTTCACGTTAGTAAATTTTTTTTGCCTTTTTCTGTTTTCGAAACATACATGACTTGTGTCATAAAAGTAAGAAATAATTAATCTGACTTTAAAATGTATGTATTTGTTCTACCAGCTCTATTCCTAGCCAAATTGACCCTATATAGATGGAGATATGAGAAAATTTATGTGTGTGTATATATTGTATATATTGAATTTTTTAGGAAAGTTTATTTTAGCCATATTTATAACAACAGAGTATAATGCAATCTGAATGTAACACATTAGGGTATTTGCTGATATGGAAAAGCATTCATATTCTATGATTAAGTGAAATTAATCAAATTAAAATTTTTCAGCTAAGTATATTTGATTGGTTTTCTTCCTTCATTGTACTTCCTTCCCCAAAGTATACTGATGACCATAGAGAAACTTTTTAAAAATAGAAATAGAGAAAATAGTGGAGATAAAGGTTGAAAGACAAATCAACAAGTAATTACCTACACGGCTGAATATAAAATGTATAAACATAAGCTTTATAGTAAGCCCAGAAAAACTCAGGAATTAGAGGGAAAATGTAACAAGCCAAGAAATAAGAAAATACATTTCTAAGATTGTGATATAGCAGAGGGGAAAAATAAGGAAAATTTCCAGGGAAAGTATCTTAAAATGATATTGGAAGGTAATAACTTGGTGAGGAATCAGTCCAGGGATCCAGGAGGAAGTGGGGAGGGGTTGAAATTAATGGATTAATTTATTACCTGAATGTGCTGAGAAGAGTTTTACACTTTAACAAAGAGCTTGGGAATAATTAATAACAGATTCATAAAAATTTAAACATTTCTACATATTAGACAACTATTACCTTTGAGAAGACAAAAAGAGTACATAAGAGATAAAATGAAATCCAGTCATAGTGCATTAAACAGCTGAGTGGAGATATTTAATACAGAATCACAAGAATATAAATATAAATATTGGCCCAGCCAAATCTGATAAATGGGCTAATGGTAAGTGATTGTAGGCATATGTGTCATGTGCCTATGTGATAGGGGAAGTAAGAAGGCTAAATCTTCATTTTCCATGATATAATAACAAAGAATAGTATCCAAAATTTTAAAAAAAAGTAAGGCATATGCATTTAAAAAATGCTATCCAAAAAACAAGCAGCTAACTCTAGTGGGGGTGGGGGTGGGGGGATCATCTGAAAGACTTGAGACTTGAGAGTGGTTGCTTCTATGAAATGAACACAAGAGTGAAATAAGGAGATTATTTATTCTACCCCTTGAAGATCTTGCTGGCATTTTTAAAACCAAGAATTTTAAACTTTGATAAAAGTTTAAAAACTATAGACAAGAAGTAATAAATATTTAATAAACTTTGCCATCATTGATATGTCTAGATAATTGCCAAAGCCTAAGTGTTCCTTTGCTTTTCCTCTTGCTCTCTTTGAGTTTATTCTCGGAAAGACTCCTTAATTGTATGGCAGACTGTAACTCCCCATACATATCAATTAGAGTATAATTAGAAGGCGGCATGGTAGCCACATACTTAATTTTGTAATAACCACCAAACTACTTTCCAGAATGTACTGTTAGATTTTCACCAGCAGTATATGAGTAATCTGGTCTTGCTGCATCATTGTCAGCATTTGCTGCTTTGCTATTTTTTATTTTCATCATTCTGATAGGTATGTAATGTTATCTCATTGTGTTTTAATCTGCATTTAATCTGTTGTTTTAATCTGTGGCTTTAATCTTTATTGACTAATGATGTTGTGCACTTTTTTTGCTACCTTTATATCCCTTTTGGTGAAATGTCTGTACACGTGTTTCTCACATTTTCTAGGAGTCGTTCTTTGTTTGTTTGCTGTTCAGTTTTAAGAGTTCTTTATATCATCTAAATACTAGTCTTTTGTCAGCAATGTGATTTGCATATGGCTCCAGGTCTGCAGCTCGTCTTTCATTCTCTTACTAGGGTCTTTCACAGAACAACATTTTAAAACATTCCCCCACAGCTTTATTAAGATATAATTGATATGTGACATAGGTAAATTTAAGGTTACGATGTGATGGTTTTTACATGTATACACTGTGAACATTTTTAACTTTGATGAGGTCCAACATATAGTTTTTACCTTTATGGATCATACTTTTAGTGTTACATCTAAGGATTCATTTTAACCTCTTTAGAATATAATCAAAAATTATATTCTAAAATTTATATAGTTTTATAAACTATATTGGTATATATTAAGTTAACTTTTATGTGATCAGGGTTAGGTTGAGATTCATTTTGGGGCATATGGGTATCCAGTTATCCAAGACTATTTGTTTAACACAGTATCCTTTCTCCATTGAATTACTCTTGCAACCTATTCAAAAGTGATATGGTTTGTGTGTGTGTGAGGGTGTGTGTGTGTGTAAGATCTTGTTCTGTGTTCTACATTCTGTTTCATTGATTTATGTGTCTGTGATCTATCCCTTCATCAATACTACATGGGGTCTTAATTACTATAGCTATATAGTGAGTCATATAATTGGCTATGATTCCTTCCAGTTTATTATCTTTCAAAATTGATTTAGCTATTCTAGTTTTTGTTTTTTTACCTTTCCAAGTGAAGTTTAGAATCAGCATTACTGTATAAAAAAAAAAAATTATGCAATTTTTTTTTTTTTTTATCTTGCTTCGATTTTGACTGGAGTTTGTTAAATCTCTAGGTTAGTTTGGGACAGAATTGACATCATTAGTATATTTACTAATGAACATATTTATTTAATTTTAAAGATTTTTTAACGTTTATTTATTTTTGAGAGACTGAGACAGTATGAGCAGGGGAGGTGCAGAGAGAGGGGACAGAGAATCGGAAGCAAGCTTCAGGCTCTGAACTGTCAGCACAGAGCCTGATGCAGGGCTTGAACCCACGAACTGCGAGATCATGACCCAAGCTGAAGTCGGCCGCTTAACCAACTGAGCCAGCCATGTGCCCCTTATTAACATATTTAATTAAATTTCTTGTATTTATATAAGAATAAGTATACTAATATTTTACTAATAACAGCTAATAATTTTACTAATATTTTCATAAATCCATTGCTTACCAATCTGGAGTGTCCTGCCTCATTGCCTCTCTCTCCCTGCCCTTGTAAATAATGCTGCAATAAACATAAATATGCATATATATGTTCCAATTGGTGTTTCTGTTTCTTTTGGGTAAATACGCAGTAGTGGAATTACTGGATGTTATTGTATTTTATTTTGAGTATTTTGAGGAATGACCATACTTTTTTTCACAGTGGCTGCACCAATTTATATTCCAACCAACAGTGCAGGAAGTTTCCAATAATCTCCACATCCTGGTCAACACTTGTTATTTCTTGTTTTTTTCTTTGTTTTGTTTTTTGTTTTTCTTTTGTTTTGTTTTTTGAAACTATCCATTCTTACAGATATAAAGCAGTATGTCCTTATGGCTTTGATTTGCATTTCCCCAATGATTACTAAAATTGAGCATCTTTTCATGTTTCTGTTGGCCATCTGTATGTCTCCTTTGGAAAAATGTCTATTGAGGTTCCCTGCCCATTTTGATCAGATTATTTATTTTTTTAGTGTTGAGTTTATCTGCTACTATTTTTTCCTTGCTCATTCCACTTAATAAATGGATAAATATTGGTATTATTTAAATTTAATTATTGCTTATTTAACAAGTACCAAAATATTCCTTAAACTCAGTTCATCTGACTACTAGTGAAGTTCAACATTTTTTAATGGTGTGTATTTCTCAAGGTGTTTTTATGAGAAATGTCTGCTTATAGTTGTTGACTGTTTTTCTGTTAGAAACCCAATGTTTCTTTCTATTTGTGGAAATTCAGATTTCAATATTAGCTCTTTGTCCTATTTCTGATATATTTTTAATTTCAACATTTTTCAGAAGTTTTACTTTTTTTTATAGTATATAGTATATTGTCTAGTTGGTTTCCATATAACACCCAGTGCTCATCCCAACAAGTGCCCTCCTCCCTTCCCCTCTCCCCCACCCCCTCAGCCTCAGTCTGTTCTCAGAATTCAAGAGTCTCTTCATGGTTTGCCTCCCTTCCTCTCCCCAGCTATTTTTTTTTCCCTTTCCCTCCCCTGTGGTCCTTTGTTAAGTTTCTCCTATTCTACTTATAAGTTTAAACATATGGTATCTGTCCTTCTCTGCCTGACTTATTTCACTTAGCATAACACCCTCAAGTCCCTATGATCCACTAATAGCACTGCTAGGAACTTACCCAAGGGATACAGGAGGGCTGATGCATAGGGGGCACATGTACCCCAATGTTCATAGTAGTGCTCTCAACAATAGCCAAATCTTAGAAAGAGTCTAAATGTCCATCAGTTGACAAAATGATCAAGAAGATGTGGTTTATCTATACGATGGAATACTACATGGCAATGAGAAATAATGAAATCTGGCCATTTGTAGCAATGTGGATGGAACTTGAGGGTGTTATGCTAAGAGAAGTTTTACTTTTTATAAGTTCTAATTGTTAAGCAGAGTTATCTATTGTGTAAACTTGATTGTAAACCAGATCAACAGAGCACAAATTCCAGTTTCTTTTGCTAATTAAAGTTTATACCACATTAAAACAACAACAACAACAACAAAAAAACAACAACAAAGAGCCAGAGACAATATAAAGACAGAATATAAAGCAGGTTCCTGGCTCTTAGCTGTCAGTACAGAGTCTCAGGTGGGGCTTGAACCCACGAGTCGTGAGATCATGACCTGAGCCTAAGTCAGATGCTTAACCTACCAAGTCACCCAGACGTCCCAAAATGAGGCAGAATCCTTAACTTATTATCTGGATTTTTTTTTTCTGAAGTACCATCTTTGAAATTTTTTCCTCAAAATATTTATCATGTTTGCATTGAAGAATGTATGCTGAAATAATAATGACAATGATAGTAATATATACTAATGATGATTTAGGTATTTACTAGATATGCTCTTGAGTGTTCTGCATGTTCTTTATCCCTTCATTCATGTGATTTAGTGGATGGCATCCTTATCCTAATTTTATAGATGAGGAACCCAAGTCACAAAAAGGTGAAGTAACTTAAGGTAGTATCATAGCTTCTACTCTACTGTGGAGCTCACATTATAAAGGAAACATTGGCACCTGAGAACAGAATTTTCAGTTCCATTTTTATGGTCTTTAAGTATAGAGACTATTTGAGGAAAAAATCCAACATGGTGGAGAAGTAGGGAGACCTGAAGTTCCCTTGTCCCTCAAACACAGCAGTGTTGAGGCCAGAGGACTTGGAATTCCAAAAGTCTGGGCTCCAGAGTGACAGAGACACTCCAGGGCCCCATGGGGACAACCTGGCAGCCCATAGGTGTGTGATTGCTAACTGAGAGAGAGAAAACGGGTGGTGTAGGCACAGAGGGGATGATCCTTTTCTGCAGAGAGACAAAAGGAAGAGAAAGAGAAGCTGTGGAAGTATAGGATTGTATTTGGACAAGAGAAAAACCATGGGCCAGAAATCAGAAGAAAACAGAGAAAGACCCAATTTCTAACTATGGGGCTTTCTCCAGACTGGGTCCAGCTTCCCTGTTCATGCACCTGAGGACAAGGGGAGCTAACTCCAGGCTTGGTAACCAGCTCAGAGGCTCAGTCTGCAGTGGGAGAAAGTAATCCCCTCTGTTGAGTGCTGTGGGAAGAAGGTATAGAGTTGTTCCAAGGACAAAGATCCCTTCCTGCATCCACCCACCAGAAGCCATTTATCAGCAGGGTAGAGTGGCATTTCCCCAGAATGGACAAGCACAGGGGATCAAACATCAGGGTTTGAATCCCAGATGAGTGCCAGGGAGGTGCTGGAGACAGTGGAGCGCAAACAATACAAAACATAACAAAATGGCCCATTCGTGCCAGCACAGCACTGTGAGGACAGCCTGAACAGAGTGGTTTGGGACATTTGATCCTGGGAGGAGAAGACTGGGATGTCGCCATTTTTCTCCCCATCGCCAACAAGGTGGGGTGTCTGGGAATGGACTAAGGGGCAAAAGTGGAAGCAGGACCTGCCTATACCAAACCTTAACCCTTTGTGCCTGGCAACTGTGTATCTACTAGAGCAAGATTGATCCTGACCAACCAGGCAGCCCCTCTTTCAGACCAGCACTACCACCAGTTCCAAGGCATTCAAGGGTTTTGCATTTTCTGATTTAATTCTTGGATAATTCTTATTATATGCATATATATGTATATATATAATATGTATATATTTGTGTGTGTATATGTATATACACACACACATATTTTTTATCCTTCCTTTTCTCCTTCTTATTTCTTCCTTTCTTTAGTCTGGTTATTCTGGTTGTTGATTTGTTTAAGCCAACATATTTGATCTGTTCTCTTTATACCTGTTCTATATCTCCTTTATTTTCCTCTCTCTCTCTCTATACTAGCCATATAGTTTCTCTTTTATTTCCTCTCTCTCTCTCTATACTAGCCGTATAGTTTCTCTGCCTGGTCAATTTTCTTTTCTTTTTCCTCACCCCTGTCATTTCTCTCATTGTATGGGGTAAGCACTCTTCTACCACCACTGCTCCCCCCATTTTTTAAAATTGTTCCCAAGGTTACTTCAATGAACAAATCAAAACACACCTGGTGGAGGGTCCTAACCATCATTACAAGTAGGCAGATAAAGCAGTCAGAGTCACAACAGCAGACAGCACATAACACACTCCACAAAACACTTCCTGAAGAGCCAGGTACTAGACAGTGTATGACCCCTCTTTAATATAGTACTGCTCACAGGTGCAGGACACATAACAAGTTTTTAAAAGACATAAGAGACAGAAAACTAGCCAAAGTGGTGAAACAGAAAAATTCTCAAAAGAAATTCCAGGAAGAAATGACAACTAAAGAACTGCTCAAAACAGATATAAACAATATATCTGATCAAGAATTTAGAATAATAGTCATAAGATTAGTCACTGGGCTTGAAAAAAAGAAGCATAGAAAAAGAAGAGAGTCTATTGCTGCAGAGGTCAAGGAACTAAAAAAGTCATGATGAATTGACAAATGTTGTAATGAAGTGCAAAACAAATTAGATGTGGTGACAGTGAGAACTGAAGATGTAGAGAGAATAAGTGAAATAGAAGATAAATTTATGGAAAAAGATTAAGCTGAGAAAGAGAGAGAGAAAAAAATTCTGGATCAGGAGAGGAGAATTAGAGAAGTAAGTGACTCAATGAAACATACTAATATCTGCATCATAGGAGTTCAGAAGAGAAAAAGAAAGAAAAGCCATATATGAAAATCCCACAGCTAATATCATCCTCATTGGGGAAAAACTGAGAGCTTTCCCCCTGAGATCAGGAACATGATAGGGATGTCCGCTTTCACCACTGTTGTTTAACATAGTGTTGGAAGTCTAGCCTTAGCAATCAGGCAACAAAATAAAATAAAAGGCATCCAAGCTGGCAAAGAAGTCAAACTTTCACTTTTTACAAATGACATGACACTCTACATGGAAAACCCAAAGACTCCACCAAAAAGCTGCTAGAGCTGATAACATGAATTCAGCAAAGTCTCAGGATACAAAATCAATGCACAGAATTCATTCGCATTTCTATACACCAATAATGAAGTAACAGAAAAAGAAATCAAGAAATAGAGCCCATTTACAGTTCCACCAAGAACCATAAAATACCAAGGAATAAACCTAACCAAAGATGTGAAAGACTTTTATGCTGAAAACTATAGAAAACTTATGAAAGAAATAGAAGAAAACACAAAGAAATGGAAAAACATGCCGTGCTCATGTATTGGAAGAACAAATATTGTTAAAATGTCAATACTACCCAAAGCAATCTACACATTTATACCAGCTTTCTTTTTAGAGCTAGAACAAACAATCCTAAAATTTGTATGGAACCACAAAAGACCCTGAATAGCCAAAGTAATGTTTAAAATAGAAAACCAAAGTGAGAGGCTTCAGAATCCCAGACTTTAGCCTCTACTGAAAAGCTGTAATCATCAAGACTGTATGGTATTGATACAAAAGGAGACACATAGACCAATGGAATAGAATAGAGAACCCAGAATTAGAGCCACAAATGTATGGCCAACTAATCTTTGACAAAACAGGAAAGAATATCCAAAGGAAAAAAGCCAGTCTCTTTAGCAAATGGTGCTGGGAGAACTGGACAGCAACATGCAGAAGAATGAAACTAGACCACCTTCTTACATCATATACAAAAGTAAACTCAAAATGGAATAAAGACCTAAATGTGAGAAAGGAAAACCGTCAAAACCCAAGAGGAGAAAAAACAAGCAACAACCTCTGTGACCAGAGCTGCAGCAATTTCTTACTTGACATATCTCCAAAAGCAAAGGAATTAAAAGCAAAAATGAACAATTGGGATCTCATCAAGATAAAAGCTTTTGCACTGCAAAGGAAACAATCAACAAAACTAAAAGGCTACCAGTGGAACAGGAAAAGATATTTGCAAATGACATATCAGATAAAGGACTGGTATCCAAAATATATAAAGAACTTACCAAACTCAACACCCAAAAAGTAAATAATCCAGTGAAAAAATGGGCAGAAGACATGAATAGACACTTTTCCAAAGAAGACATGCAGACACTTGAAAAGATGCTCAACATCACTCATCATCAGGAAATACAAATCAAAGCCATACTGAGATACCACCTCACACAAGTCAGAGTGGATAAATTTAACTCAGGAAACAACAGATGCTGGTGAGGATGTGGAGAAATGAGAACCCTCTTGCACTATTGGTGGGAAGGCAAACTGGTGCCCACTTTCTGGAAAACAGTGTGAACCTTCTTCAAAAAATGAAAAATAGAACTCCCCTACGATCCAGCAATTGTACTTCTGGGAATTTATCCAAAGGATACAGGGGTGCTGATACATAGGGCACATGTACCACAATGTTTATAGCAGTGCTTTCAACAATAGACAAATTATAGAAAGAGCCTAAATGTCTATTAACTGATGAATGGATAAAGAAGATGTGGTTTATATATACAATGAAATACTACTTGGCAATGAGAAAGAATGAAATCATACCATTTGCACAAGGTGGATGGAACTGGAGGGTATTATGCTAACTGAAATAAGTCAGTCAGACAAAGATATCATGTTTTCACTTATATGTGGAACTTGAGAAACTTAACAGAAGACAATGGGGGAAGGGAAGGGGAAAAACAGTTTCAAGTACAGAGGGAGGCAAACCCATAAGACACTCTTAAATACAGAGGTTGATGGAGGTGTGGAGTATGAGAGAGGGGAAAATGGGTGATAGGCACTGAGGACCGTACTTGTTGGGATGAGCACTAGGTGTTGTTTGTAAGCAATGAATCACAGGAATCTACCCCGAAAACCAAGAGTACACTGTATACACTCTATGTTAGCCAACTTAACAATAAATATTTAAAAAATAAGAAAAAATACATAGACTATGTGAAAGCATCAGGTTTTCAGGACTGCTGATTTAAAATTGATTCTAGCAACAAGATCCTTACACAATCGATGTTAACTTTCACTTAAGTAACTATAAGATTAAAAGTAGAAAAACATTTTTAAAAAATTTCCCCAAGTTTTCTTGAACTCTAACTGATATATGACATTGGTATTTTTAATCTTAATCTTATTGTTATTTATTTATTTATTTACTTGTTCATTTATTTATTTTGAGAGAGAGAGAGAGAGAGAGCAAGCAGGGAAGAGGTAGAGAGAAAGAGGAAGACAGAGAATCCCAAGCAGTCTCTGCACTGTCAACACAGAGCCACATGGAGCCCAAAGCAGTGCTCAAACCCACAGACTAAAAGATAATGACCTGAGCATAAACTGAGTTGGACACTTAACTGACTGAGTGACCCAGGTGCCCTGACATTGGTAAATTTAAGGGGTACAAGATGATGATTTTTTACATGTATATATTGCAAACATTTAAAACTCTGATAAGGTGCCACTTACCTGTCTCCCCTCTCCCCCCTTTATAGAACATGCTTTTATATTATGTCTAAGAAATAATTGCTTAATCTCTGGTCATCAAGACTATCTTCTGAAATTTTTATAGTTTTACATTTTATGTGGTATCTATGATACATTTTGAGTTATATTTTTGTATATACTATCAGGTTTAGGGTGAGTTTCCAGCCAAAGTCAAAATCTGGTAAGTGCCCTCTACTTAGCTGTTAGATAGCTTCCTGTGTCCAACACACAACTGAGTCCTGACATAACTGAGATAAAGACAGAAAGCTCTGGGGTCTCTTTGCTCTGGTGCCTCTTCCTTTCTGCATTCCCAGCACATTAAGGCTCCACCCTTACTGTGTCTTTTAAACTTAATTACACCTCGTTAAATGCCCTGTCTCCAATACGTCACATGGATGATTAGGACTCCAACATAGGTATTTGGAACAACATAATTCAGTTCATAGTTTTCAATTTTTTGTCAACCAATCAGTTGAACAAAATTGTATAAGATTGTTGGTGTCAGTATTTTAACTGTGGTTAGTTAGGTCAACACCAGTGGAGATGTTAGAGACAGACAGAATAATGTCAATTGTGGAGTGGGAAGGAATTTGGACAAGATGTGAGAAATGGTTGGTTGGTTTTGAGAATAGGAAGGCAATCAGAGACAAGCCAGTTCATACAGCACCTGGTAGAACCCAAAAAGATCTTAAAGTATTTACAACTTGTTGAAAATATTTGGCAATTAGAGAAATGACTTCATCAAGAATGAATTTAGAGCATACTCTGATTTCATTTAGGGAATGCACTGGTTGGGAGGGAACAAGTAGATATTATGTGAGAGGAATAATGGAAATTTGGTACACACAGAGAAAGTTAGGAGGTATTGCTGTACTGTAATAAACAATTTAAAGTTCAGCCACTGAGGAATGACTATGTTAATCTTTCCATATCAAGTGTTAATATATTGTATATTCTAAAAATGGTTTTAAACAGTCTTCTTTAAATGAGTAACACAAAAATTTTCAAAAAACCATGTAAAGTGGGGGATATAATATTTAAAACAATGTTTCTAATTTTGTAAACCTTTTTACACATATGTGAATAGCATAGGTTTATAGACACATGTATATATTATAAATATATGAATAACATGAACAACTTAAAAAATTAATGCAGTAGAACATAGAATTAAAATGATAAAATATAAATATGAAATATTAAATATCCTATATGCATTTTAAATATTAAAATAGCACATAAAATATTAATCATTGCTTCTCCTAAAGAGACAAATTATATTTTATTATTTTCAATCTGTGTTTTTGTGCCTCTCCACATATTTTATAATGTATGATTTGCTTAAAGTTCTAAATTTTTATATGATATGTATTGTATGCATTATATGTCTGGGCAGAAAAATGGTATAAATCTGACACATAAAGTTAGAAACTTTAAACTGAAAGATGAAATTCTCTATTAGGTAACCAAGTATGTTATAATTAATAATGTATTACAGGTATTATACATATTGTATATCTGTCTTGATTTTATTGTGTTGGTGAGACTAATAAAGTTGAAAAGTGAAACAAAAAACAATAGCTGAGAACAAAAATTTTTTAAAAAATTGACTTTTACTTTTTTATTCTCATTGCATTAGTACAATCCTGGAATTATGAATATCTCACAAGGGTGAAAGTAAAACAGTGAAAGTCTCTGCACATCTTTTAGAAGTTGTACATAAATTCCATGTAAATGTTATATAAAAATAGGTGGGAGGAAAAAGCCCCTGGTTTGAAATAAAAACGACTATGTTTGGCCCCAAATCATAGGTAGCCATGAAATTTTTATCAAGTCTACTAACTCCCATTTTCATTATAGGTAAACAAAATAGAAAATATACCACACTCTACTGTACTGCATGTGGGTATTGTGAGAAGGATGTAAAATAATGTATGAAAATTATTTGAAAATAATGCTATACAAATCTAAAATTCTTTGCTTTGACTGTAAAATTAATGATCACGGGAAAGCAAACAACAAATAGATTGTTGAAAACTTGAAAGAATTAAACTAGGTATGAGGAAAGCCAAACACTAAATAAACCAATTTTCTTTTCTTTGGGGTTAACTAATATCTCTCATACTCATGTAAGTCTAATAATAACTAACAATTAGTTAACTTCCTCCCTAATGGTTTGAAAAACACAGGCCATTTGATTAAGGACTCCATTAGCAGATTGTAAATTATTTTTATTGTAGCACAGTATAATATCAATTCAACATAAGTATCCCAGAAATAAACTAGATCTACTCAGGTTATTCATAGTTAATAAACTTCATCAAATTAATAATATGCTGAATATATGCAAATATAATGTGTACACTTGGGATAATTGTAGTGAATATAACTGATGAAAAGAATGTTAAAAAAAAGAGTTCAAAATAATGAGAGGACAGTTAAGTAACATTTATCTCGGAGTCTCTGGGTACTCAGAGCAAAATTGAAAAATTAATTAGCATCATGCATTTTTCTATTGTCAATGAAAATTATGCATGGCTCTAAATTGGTCTCTTCAACTCTCTCATAGCCATAGAGCATTCTGCTCGACTTTAAAAAACATGCATATAGGGCTCTGAGCTGACAGCACAGAGCCTACTTGGGATTTTATCTTTTCCTCTCTCTGCCCCTCTGCTCATTCTCTCTCTCTCTCTCTGAAAATAAATAAATAGTTTTAAAAGATGCATGTAAACCCCTGAGTTTCTCTTTCTACCGATCAAGTGTGGTCAAGAATGAAGGAGAACTCCCTTTGAAAACTCATTCTCCAAACTCCCTCTCCAAACGTAGTGTGGAGGAAAGAATGTCCAAACTTTTGCAACCAGTACTGCTTTTCTTACACTTTATTGTAGTTTCTTGGTTAACCTTTCTGGGCACAACCTAACACAAAACTCCTTGAGAGGCCCTGAAATGACTTTGGTAGGGGATCATTTATCCTCCGTATCCTATTTCAGACTTAATAGCCCTAACACTTTTGAGGGGCCTGAAGTAGTTTCTTTAATTTGTTCATGGTCAATCAGGCACAAATCTATACATGGCTCATTTTCTGCATAATGAACAGGGTGAGATTAAGATATTTAAATGCCTTAAGCATCGAGAAAATATAGATCCTTGTTTTGTCTTACATTAGAAAATAAACACCTCAAAAATGCATTTAAAGAAATAACATACCATTTCTCTCATGTATTTCTTAGCATGTTTGAAACATCAGCTATCAACTTACTTTAGGTATTTTCTAATATTTATGCTAATTATTAGCTGACATACAAGTAAATGTTTATTCATCTAACAGGTAAAACTATATAGGTTATGTTCTACTCATTATATTTGTATCTCTACTCACTCACTATGAATTTCTCACCCTATCAACCTACACATTCAAGAAATGTATGTACATTTATGCTGTGACAACTAATTTAAAAAAAGCTTTCAAGAGAATATGGAGAATCTATTTGCTATAAATTAATACTTTTCCCCCTACAAACAAAGCTTTAAAGACAGGCATTTGACTTTTTGATATGAAATATTTTTGTCTAAACATTTAATTACATCCTTTTTGCAAAGTACTCATCATTCACTCAGTACATTTTAATGTAGTGACAGAAAGATTTCTGAATTTGATGTACTTACAATATTTCCACCATTCGTAGTCAAATTTACTTCTTTTGTCGCATTTTCTTTCTGTAAATGGAAAAGAAAAAAAAAAAAACTAAATTTTACCGAATCACTTATTCTTAAGTTATACTATGTCCCTTGGCTTCATGGGCCATAGCACGGGAAAAGGCATAATAGATTGTGACTTATCTTACTGTTTTAAATACAGAACCCATTATACCAAAAGGTTTCCTGCTTCCAAAGCTTTAATTTTCTCTACAGGAGAGATCTTAGCTAATTAGTTTTGTGTGTCTGGTTGGGATATGTTTTTATCTCTCTTTTCTATGTACTGACCTTCATATGAGTCATCTGAGAAAAATATTTCAATACTATCGAGTTAGTTCATAGCTAGTATATTGAGTCATTAAATATGTACTGACAAATATGTGTTCTTACTTTTGATCTGACCACTTTTCAACTAAAAGATAAACTGGGGAACAATTGTCTGCACAATAATTCCTGGCTATCCCATGACTTGCAAATTGAGAATAAATTTAGAATTAAAATTTATATTTTCGCAAATTATAAATACAGCACAATCTCAAATATTAAAAGCAAACTACTTAAATTTGTCTGTTGGAAATCATAACATCAGAATATTGATTATGAATATGTAAACAATATCTTTTTTGGAAGAATAGGAAAAATACAGCCAAGAATGATTTTATCTATTTTTTTTTTACAGATAGTTTATTGTCAAGTTGGTTTCCATATAACACCCAGTGCTCATCCCCACAAGTGCCCCCCACTCCATGCCCATCTCCCCCCTCCCCCCCACATCCATCAGTCCTCAGTTTGTTCTCAGCATTCAAGAGTCTCTCATGATTTGCCTCTCTCCCTTTCCCCCACCATTTCCCCCCTTCTTCTCCCCCATGGTCCTCCGTTAAGTTCTTCCTAATCCTCTTATACGTGCAAACATATGATATTTGTCCTTCTCTGCCTGACTTATTTCGCTCAGCATAACACCCTCAAGGTCCATCCATGTTGCTACACATGGCCAGATTTCATTGTTTCTCATTGCCATGTAGTATTCCATGGTATAGATAAACCACATCTTCTTGATCCACTAGTCCGTTGATGGACACTTAGGCTCTTTCCATGTTTTAGCTATTATTGAGAGTGCTGCTATGAACATTGGGGTCCATGTGCTCCTATGCATCAGCATTTCTGTATCCCTTGGGTAAATTCCTAGCAGTGCTATTGCTGGGTCATAGGGGAGTTCTATTGTTAGTTTCCCGAGGAAGCTCCACACTGTTTTCCAGAGGGGCTGTACCAGTTTACATTCCCACCAACAGTGTAGGAGGGTGCCCGTTTCTCCACATCCTCGCCAACATCTAGATTCTCTGATTTGCTCATTTTAGCCACTCTGACTGGCGTGAGGTGGTATCTCAGTGTGGTTTTGATTTGTATTTCCCTGATGAGGAAGGATGCTGAGCATCATGTCATGTGTCTGTTGGCCATCTGGATGTCCTCTTTGGAGAAGTGTCTGTTCAGGTCTTCTGCCCATTTCTTTACTGGGTTGTTTGTTTTGCGGGTGTGGAGTTTGGTGAGTTCCTTATAGATTCTGGATATTAACCCTTTGTCTGATATGTCATTTGCAACCATCTTTTCCTATTCCGTTGATTGCCTGTTAGTTTTGTGGATTGTTTCCTTTGCCGTGCAGAGGCTTTTAATCTTGATGAGGTCCCAATTGTTTATTTTTGCTCTTGTTCCCCTTGCTTTTGGGGATGTGTCAAGTAAGAAGTTGCTGTGGTGGAGGTCAAGGAGGTTGTTTCCTGCTTTCTCCTCTAGGGTTTTGATGGTTTCCTGTCTCACGTTCAGGTCCTTTATCCATTTTGAGTTGATTTTTGTGCATGGTGTGAGAAATTGATCTAGTTTCAATCTTCTGCATGTTGCTGTCCAGTTCTCCCAACACCATCTGTTAAAGACGCTGCCTTTTTTCCATTGGATGTTCTTTCCTGCTTTGTCAAAGATTAGTTGGCTATATACCTTTGGGTTCAGCTCTGAGTTCTCAATTCTGTTCCATTGGTCTATGTGTCTGTTTTTGTGCCAATACCATACTGTCTTGAGGATGACAGCTTTGTAGTAGAGGCTAAAGTCTGGGATGGCGATACCTCCTGTTTTGGTTTTATTCTTCAATATTACTTTGGCTATTTGGGGTTTTTAGTGGTTCCATACAAATTTTAGGATTGTTTGTTCTAGCTTTGAGAAGAATGCTAGTGCAGTTTTGATTGGAATTGCACTGAATGTGTAGATTGCTTTGGGTACTAATGACATTTTAACTATATTTATTCTTCCTATCCATGAGCATGGAATGTTTTTCCATTTCTTTGTGTCTTCTTCAATTTCTTTCATAAGTTTTTTATAGTTTTCATCATACAGATCTCATGTATCCTTGGTTAGGTTTATTCCTAGGTATTTTATGTTTTTTTGTGCAATTGTGATCAGGATCAGCTTCTTGATTTCTCTTTCTATTGCTTCATTATTGGTGTATAAGAATGCAACCGACTTCTGTACATTGATTTTGTACCCTGCAACTTGGCTGAATTCTTGGATCAGTTCTAGTNATTGATTTTGTACCCTGCAACTTGGCTGAATTCTTGGATCAGTTCTAGTAGGCTTCTGGTGGAGTCTTGTCGGGTTTTCTATGTAGAGTATCATGTCGTGTGTGAAAAGTGAAAGTTTGACTTCCTCTATGCCAATTCTGATGCCTTTGATTTCCTTTAGGTGTCTGATGGCTGATGCTAGGACTTCCAGCACTATGTTAAACAGCAGTGGTGAGAGTGGACATCCCTGTCGTGTTCCTGACCTCAGGGGGAAAGCTCTGAATTTTTCCCCGTTGAGGATGATGTTAGCTGAGGGCTTCTCATAGATGGCTTTTATGATGTTTAAGTAGGTTCCTTCTATCCCAGCTTTCTTTAGAGTCTTTTTTAAGAAGGGATGCTGTATTTTGTCAAATGCTTTTTCTGCATCTATCAACAGGATCATATGGTTTTTCTCTTGTTTTTCTTTTTTGATGTGATGTATCACATTGATTGTTTTGCAAATGTTGAACCAGCCCTGTAACCCAGGAAAGAATCCCACTTGATGTCGGTGGATAATTCTTTTTATGTGCTGTTGGATTCGATTTGCAAGGATCTTGCTGAGGATTTTTGCATCCGTATTCATCAAGGATATTGGCCTGTAGTTCTCTTTTTTTGCTGGATCTCTGTCTGGCTTGGGAATCAGAGTGATGCTGGCTTCATAAAATGAATCCAGGAGTTTACCTTGGGTTTCTATTTTTTGGAATAGCTTGAGGAAAATTGGGATTAATTCTGTTTTAAACGTCTGGTAGAATTTCCCAGGGAAACCATCAGGTCCAGGGATCTTATTTGTTGGGAGATTTTTGATAACTGCTTCACTTTCTTCACTTGTTATGGGTCTGTTCAGATTTTCTATCTCTTCCCGTGTGAATTTTGGTAGTGAGTGTGTTCTTAGGAATTTGTCCATTTCTTCTAAGTTGTCCAATTTGTTGGCATATAATTTTTCATAGTATTCCCTGATAATTGCTTGCATTTCTGAGGGGTTGGTTGTAATAAGTCAATTTTCATTCATGATTTTGTCTATTTGAGTGCACTCTCTTTTCTTTTTGAGAAGCCTGGCTAGAGGTTTGTCAATTTTGCTTATTTTTTCAAAAAACCAACTCTTGGCTTCATTGATCTGTTCAGTTGTTTCTTTGGTTTCTATGTTGTTTATTTCTGCTCTGATTTTTACTATTTCTCTTCTTCTACTGGGTTTGGGGCGTTCTTGTTGCTCTGCCTCTAGTTCCTTTAGGTGAGCTGTTAGATTTTGGACTTGTGCTTTTTCTAATTTCTTGAAATAGGCTTGGAGTGCAATGTACTTTCCTCTTAGGACTGCCTTTGCCGCATCCCATAGATTTTGGATTGTTGTGTTTTCATTTTCATTTGTTTCCATATATTTTTTTAATTTCCTCTCTAATTGCCTGATTGGCCCATTCATTCTTTAGTAGAGTGTTCTTTAACCTCCATGTTTTTGGAGGTTTTCCAGACTTCTTCAAGTTTCAAAGCATTATGATCTGAGAGTGTGCATGGTATGATCTCAATTCTTTTATAGTTATTGAGGGCTGCTTTATGTCCCAGTATGTGATCTGTCTTGGAGAATGTGCCATGCAATCTTGAGAAGAAAGTAAATTCCCTGGCCTCAGGATGTAGAATTCTAAATATATCTGTGAGATCCATCTGGTCCAATGGGTCTTTCAAGTCCATTATTTCTTTAGTGATTTTCTGTCTGGTTGACCTGTCCATTGCTGTAAGTAGAATATTAAAGTCCCCTGCTATTAACACATTCTTATCTATAAGCTTGTTTCTGTTTGTGATTAATTGTTTTAAATATTTATGTGCTCCCATATTCGGTGCATAGACATCTATGATTGTTAGTTCTTCCTGATGGATGGACCCTGTAATTATTATGTAGTGCCCCTCTTCATCTCTTGTGATTGTCTTTAATTTAAAGTCCAGTTTGTCTGATATAAGTATAGCTACTCCGGCTTTCTTTTGATTTCCAGTAGCATGATATATATTTCTCCATTCCCTTACTTTTAATCTGAAGATATCTTCCAGTCTAAAATGAGTTTCTTGTAGACAGCATATAGATGGATTTTGTTTTTTAATCCATTCTGCTACCTTATGTCTTTTGATTGGAGCATTCGGCCCATTTACATTCAGTGTTATTATTGAAATATGTGGGCTTATAGTCTTTGTGTCCTTTGAGGGTTCATATTTGTGATGGTGTCTCTGGTATCTTTGTTCCTTGCAACATGTCCTTCAGAGCATCCCCCTCAGGATTTCTTGTAGGGCTGGCTTAATGGTGACAGATTCTTTCAATTTCTGTTTATTTGGAAAGATTTTTATCTCTCCTTCTATTTTGAATGACAGGCTTTCTGGATAGAGTATTCTTGGCTGCATATTTTTTCTGTTCATCACATTGAAGATCTCCTGCAATTCCTTTCTGGCCTACCAAGTTTCAGTAGATAGGTCTGTCACCACTCTGATAGGTTTCCCTTTGTATGTTAAGGCCCTTTTCTCCCTAGCTGCTTTCAAAATTCTCTCTTTATCTTTGTATTTTGCCATTTTTACTATGATATGCCATGCTGAAGGTTGATTCAAATTACGTTTGAGAGGAGTCGTCTGAGCCTCTTGCATTTCGCCATTTACTTCCTTCCCCAGGTCGGGGAAGTTCTCTGCTATAATTTGTTCCAGGACACCTTCAGCACCTTTCCCTCTCTCTTCCTCTTCTGGGATTCCTATGACATGGATATTTTTGTGTTTGACCATATCGCTGAGCTCACGAACTCTTCTTTCATGTTCCTGGATCATTTTGTCTCTTTTTTTCTCAGTTTCCTCTTTTTCTATAATGGTGTCTTCTAAGTTACTTATTCTCCTTTCTGCCT